>NW_028292581.1:15256462-15561607 GCF_029948245.1 Actinia tenebrosa | reverse complement strand
GGTCGCTTGTTTCTTGTTCTCTCTCTTCACTTTTCAAACCCGCAACACTGTACATCCTATAGCCGAGGTAGACGCAGCCCTCGATCTCTCACCACACCCCGAACATCGGTCAAATGGTGAAATCCACTTCAAAAATTCCCAGTTATCTAGTCTCCACTCAAAGACGGCCATGTTCAACAATGCCACCGTTCTCTTCAGACCCAGGTTCGTAGATGGCGTCTCTACCGTAACGCGCTATGCGCAGAATCCATCAAGCCGTGGAGGGTGACCATACAACGGGCAAAACCACAGCCAGAAGGGTCAAGATAGATCAAAGAGAGTCAGGATAGATACGACACCACAGCCACTGACCACCACTCAGTCTTTAACGTTTTCCTAGATCTACTTCTTTGCGACCGTCAGTCCACTTTCAGCATACAATACTACGGAAAACCTGGAGGGACATTTCAGACTTCATACTTCAGACTTGGGATATTTCAGACTTTGGACTTCAGCCAGCGCTGCCCAGCCTTATGTTTGCATTTTGCAAAACTCAAGCTTTTTTCTTTTCGAGTTTCAAATTGTGGTCGAATATCAATCATCCGGCTTATAGTTACATCCAGTTTCTAATGACTTACACTGACATTCACTGATTTATAATTTCAGACTTCAGAGTTGATGCCTGATAGTCAGACTTCAGAGTTGAAGCTTAAACTTCAGACTTCAGAGTTGAAACTTCAAATTTCAGATGATAATAAGTAAATTCCAAAATTGAAATTGCTTTGTTTGGCGACACTGCGTTAGCTCGGCCCTAGGAGAGGGGAAATGGGAGGAGGGGAGAGGGTAAAGAAAAGAGGGCTCTCCCTTTTTCTCCTCCTCCCCCCCCCCCCCCCCCCCCCCCACACGAGGACTGAGGACGATGTTGTTTCTTTTAAAAATCGCTAAAAATCCTGCACAGTTGCATGTTGATTTTCGAACGAACGTTGCGCGAGAAGTTATAACTCGTGTAACTTGTATTAAAAATCGACGAGTCGTCTCGCGAATAATCACCGTTGCGAATAGTCCCGTGTAAAATCAGCTTAAGGTCACGCTCATTTCCAAGAATCGCACAATAACTCAAAAGAAACTGATAAAAAATGCTCTCCCTAAATTATGCATTCATGGCGTCACA
Source organism: Actinia tenebrosa (assembly GCF_029948245.1). Taxonomy (NCBI): domain Eukaryota; kingdom Metazoa; phylum Cnidaria; class Anthozoa; order Actiniaria; family Actiniidae; genus Actinia; species Actinia tenebrosa. Next base: position 15,560,457 of record NW_028292581.1, on the reverse strand, counting down.
ACATTTCAAGGAAGTAATTAGGTCACGCTCATTTCCAAGAATCACCTGACCAAAGACTGACAAACAACATTATTCAGACAACTCCCTCATCTCGTCTCGTCTCAACTCCCGAAGACATGGAATCGTTTGTTGAAGATCTTAAGAAGAATCTTCGATGTTTCCTGTGTAATGATAGTTTCACTGAACCAAAGATCTTGTCTTGTTTCCACACATTTTGTAAGACTTGCGTCAAACGACACGCCGAGCAAGTCCACCAAATCAACATCTTCAAGTGTCCTCGATGCAAATCACAGACTTCTCTACCAGAACTAAACAGCGTCGAAGATCTACAGCCAAGTCTAATACATTCTAGAATCTTGAAGGGTCTGGCGTTGGTAGAAGGAGAAAAGGCTTGTTCTGCTTCTGAGAGTCATTCCTCAGCTTCTTGGTATTGTTTTGAATGTGATCATTCACTGTGTCAAGAATGCGAGAAGAGCCATTCGTTCTTCATTAAAGATCCGCACAAGGTCGTTCGTCTGGCTGATTTGAAGAAAAAAGATATTCAGTTCCTAATAACAAGAGAAAATCCTTGTTCAAGTCACCCTCATCACAGGCTAGGGTTCTTCTGTGAAGATTGTGATGGAATGATTTGCAGGACATGTTTGATAGATCACAAGGATCATAAGACAATGTCATTAGATAAGTTTGCTTCTATCAAGAAAGCTGTATTGTCAAAGCATCTGCAGGTATTAGAGCTGTTGAGATTAGATGACAAGGAAAAGCAACAACAAGAAAAGATTGCTAACACAATCAAACAACAAGGAGAAAAAGCAAAAAAAGAAGTCAAAGACAAAACCAAGAAAATCATCCAAATACTACAAGACAACGAACAAGAATTGCTGAGACAAATCGATGAGAAATTGGACACAGCCACAACAAACTTGAATATAATTCATCATATTCCAGCCGTCAAGGAATACATCAAGAATGTGATGGAAAGAGGACTGGCAAGTGAAATGATGAACATTCAAGAGACACAAAGCTCTCAGAACTTCATCTTCAACCACATTTCAATCTGGAGAATTGAATTTATTCATAATCAAGGGCTGACGAAACAAGTGGATTCAGGGCTAGGAAAAATACGCACTTTAGAAACAGACCACAAGATGAGCACTATTCAGGTGAAATCTGGGACGGAAGCTTTAAAAAAAGAAAAGCTGATAGTGACGACTAAAAGCTCTACAGGAGAACTCAATCATGATCCAAGGGATGTTATTGACGTTCGAATCAAGCCTGAAGAAAATGTGAAAATAGAAAAGAAATATGTGAGAACTGATGGTAAAGTAGAAGTTGAATTCATGGCTAAAGTAGCTGGTCAGTTGACAGCAGAGGTTCAAATGAATGGGAATCATGTATCTAACAGTCCACTAGTGGTGAATGTCAAGCCACAAGAGATGAGATCAACAGGACAGTTTAACATGAAAGGTGTAAATATAGATTCTAGTTGGTTAACAGGTATAGCAGTAAACAAAGAGAATAGCAGGTTCGCTGTTTCAAATGTTTCTTCTCCCTGTGTTTATGTATTCACCACTGATGGAGATCTCTTACTGACGTATGGTAGTCACGGTAGTGCACAGGGACAATTGTTTGGTCCTCAAGGTTTAGCATTTCTGAATGATACAGATTTAGTCATAGCAGACTTTGGTAATCATAGAATATGTATAGTGAACACTACAACAGGGACACTGGTAAAAACCTTTGGTAACCAAGGTAACGGGGATGGAGAGTTTCAATATCCTTGCGGTGTACACGTCGATGACGATGGTAACATCATTGTGTGTGATGGTGATAATCATCGTGTTCAAGTCTTCACAAGAGACGGTGACTATCAATATCAGTTTGGTTTGACAACACAGGACAGGTTTACTCCTACTGATGTGATAACACATGATGGACTGTTTTACGTCAGTGATAAGAATAATCATGTTATTCATGTATTTGAGAAGAAAGGTAACGTACCGACTAGAATATCGACGATTGGTTGTAAAGGCAGTGCTGATGGTCAGCTGTATGAAGCATGGGGACTGTCTATTGATAATGACCATCATCTACTGGTGTGTGATAATGAAAATAAGCGCGTACAAAAATTCACATTGGATGGTCGTTTTGTAGGAAAGACTTGTGATGTAATCCATTCCCCTCTATTTATAACTGTTTTAAAGGATGGTCAGTTATTAGTTAGTACGTATGGTTCTGGTGTCTGGTATATAAAGTAGAATTGGCTAATGATTTTCAGTCACCATATTTGATCGATATGACATATGCAATGATATTCTAGTGTTTGACATGTACTAAAATATAACCATTCGCAGTTTATACATTTAATATATGTTTATTCTTTTTTACTTTTGTTTGCGTTTGCTTTCTTTTGTCTTCTTTCATTGTTTTTTACTTCCCTTTTTTTCTTTTTTTCTTTTTTTTCTTTTTTCTTTTTTCTTTTTTCTTTTTTCTTTTTTAGTTTTTATCAAATATTGATATATCGAATACGAAACTGAAAAAGAAAAGGAAAATAAAAAATTACCAAAAAGTGAAGTAGTGAAAGGAGACAAAAGATTCGATATAATCTTCCACCATAAAGCGGTTCGTATTATTTCAGATCTCCTTCCATTGTGATCCGCTACTGATGTTTTGGAAAGATTTTATGACAGCTTTATCATCAAAAAAAGGCGTCCTTCGTGCAATTTTTATTGATAGGTGTATAGATACCCGATAAAACACGATCTACGAGTTTATTAAACTACTTAAAAAAACTCACGATGTATGTTCTGATATTGTACCTAATTCTTTACGAAATGAACCAAGTTTGATAGAGAAAATCAAAGTTAGATTTTATGCAAATGAAGACGAATCTATATCAGATATAAATGAAGAAATAGAAAACGCGCGCGTGTGCTGTATGCTGTGTGCTGTCATAAAGCACGCGGGGGTTGGCAGAACACGAGAGAAGCGTTAGGAGAAGCACGACGCGTAGCGGAGTGCTTCTGGACACTTCTCGAGTGTTCTGCCAAACCCCAAGTGCTTTATGACTGCACACAGCACGGCAAGCAAGTTTTTTATTTCTTTTATAAAATACAAATTACAATAATAGATAGGAATGACGCAACGTAAAGTGCGCGCGCGTGCAATGTGCTCTCATAAAGCACGCGCTCCAAACCAATCAGAACGCGAGATTCATAACAGTTATTTCATAAATCTCCTTCATGGTCATGATTTCTATTGTGTTTTATTCATGAATTATTAATGATTTTGGCTAAGTTTGCATAAGGAATGCATATACTATATTTGTTATAGAAAATTTGTTATCAGAAGGACTTCGAAGTCTAAAGCCAAAATATGGTTCAGTCGTTCAATTTTTCATTGGATTACATCACTAGGATACAATAGACAAATTAAGGTTTTTTTAAATCTAGAGGTTTGGGGACCGGTCATTAGTTTTGGTCTGAGGGAAGGAGAGTGGGGGAGGTGTCGGAGGACTTTCGTTCGTTGCGACATCTTGAAGATTAACTGCATGTTAACCCCAGCAAGAGGCACTAGTTATCTCAGTTTTCTTTTGATCTCTCATTTCTAGTGGCTTCTAATACCTGTCATATTATCCCCCCTCCAGTTGCCTGGCTAAGACACATGTGATCCAATCCGATCCAATATGTCGACTATGATGTCATATCAGGAGTGTGCGATCGGGTTCTTTTGGCGGGTGATCAACAATGTCTCAGTTATTTAATACATTTTTTCGTGACTTGACATTAATCTGTTTCTCTAGGCACGTGGAAATCCCCACCATCATACGAGTAACATATAATACCCTGATCTAACAGAGAACTTAGAGGCTAGGAGATGTCATAATATAAAAAATACCCTTTTCTTGGGATATATCACAAACATATGTAAGAATATTGACTGTAAACAATTGTCCGATAAGTCATATTAGCCTGATAAAGATATTTTTTTTAAAAACGCTTTCCAGAGATGGGCTCCTTTACAATCCAAAGTAATTCAGTCACTTGTGTCTAAACGAGCCAGGACTTCTTTATAAACAGTTCCTTACCTTACGAAATCTAAAGATGCAATACAACTTGTATATATATCATGTTATGTTGGTTTTTCAGTATTTTCTTTTGTATTGTGGTACTTTTAGAATAAACATTTTCATAAGATCAAAGTTTTCCTCTTTCTCTTTTCCCTTCGTCTCCCTTCCTTTCGTCTCTTTTCCTTTCTTGCTTACTATCTGCCCCTTTGCTTTCCTTTCTTTATCTTCTAACACCGGTTTAGAAAATACCCCAATGGCACAAAAACGACCGTTTTATGGATGAGACAACGATGGTATATAGTTGCATTGTCATCCACCATTTGCACACGAAATCTTTCGGAAAACTTTCGAAATTCGATAATTAGAAAATTCTCTGAGCTCGTTATGTCGCCACAAAGATTTCTATATCCTAGAAAATTTTCCTTTGCTATCAAGGTAGTTCCGGACCCTTGCTACTGCGCATCCATTTCGCGCATCTCGTTTTTTACCCTTTATTTGCGCTGTATTGAAAATTGATTCAAATAATGTCAGAAGTTGAATCCTTTTCTATAACTTATCAAACTATTTTGCTAATTCATGGAACTTTTGAGGCAAAAATGAAATGTTTTCAAAACATGCTTAGATTTTTGTTGCCTGACTTGATCACTCTTTGGATTCAAAACAACAAATTCATACCTTTATGAAAATGAAGTAACAAAAAATGAATTTGACATGTTATTCTCAAAATCAATTCGAAATACGTCTTAGATTCTCTGGAGATTACAAAGACGATTTGACCAGTTTCAGACATGTTAATGTACTAGAACCCAGTCCCGCGCGGACAAGATTTGTGTTTTTTTGACCAAAAACCTTGGATTTAGTCGCTCATAGCTCGTCTATTAGTACGTTGACCCCCAATTTTTTTCTTTTTATTTAAACCTAGATATTTTCTTTGGATTTAGTGCGGGAAGAAAAAATTCATAGTTAAAATTGTCATGAATTTTCAACATTTTTACAACCACACACGCATATAACTGCGCCGAATTGCAAGCAATTTCGCTTCTAGAATTTAATTTTCACGCCACTTTCAAAAGATTGCATGGTTTTTTTTAATCAAGGTATGTTTCCTAGATTCAACAACTATCGTTTAAACAGTTTCCTGTTTTTCTTTATTAAATCCAATCGAGCAATTCGAATTCATTGGCGGGGACAGATTTTCGGCAAAAACGCGCGGAAAACTGAAAAATCACACCTTTTTGACGCCTTATATCTCGATAACCAATACGGGGACCCCCTTCTTTTTTTATTGTTTGAATGCCCTAACAATAAACTTCAAATGACAGAATTTAAAAAAAAAAGTTTATAGAAGAACTTTGAAGATCCGGTACTACCTTAAACAAGCGAATATCTCTACATTAAATGCTCCGCAACAAAAAAGATTCGGCAACATGTTGGAAGTTCTTGATTCAGCTCCGAAAACTCGCAACGCATAGAAAATAGCGAACTCTTTGAAAGTTGATTCGTGTAAGAGCTTCATCAACGATTTTTCGCACAACCTCTAAATTGCAGTTCAATGCTCTAATACGTACTTTGCGCGAGTAGTTGACTTGTGTATAACAAAAATCGACAAGTCGTATTGCGAAAAATCGTCATGCGAATCGTTCCGTGTAACATCAGCTTAAGGTCACGCTCATTTCCAAGAATCGCTCAATAGCTTAACTATTAAGAAACCGAAAAAAATATGCATTCATGGCGTGACATCATTTCAAGGAAGTAAGGTCACGCTCATTTCCAAGAATCGCCTGACCAAAGACTGACAAACAACATTATTCAGACAACTCCCTTATCTCGTCTCAACTCCTGAAGACATGGAATCGTTTGTTGAAGATCTTAAGAAGGAACTCCAATGTTCCCTGTGTAATGATACTTTCACTGAACCAAAGATCTTGTCTTGTTTCCACACATTTTGTAAGCCTTGCGTCAAACGACACGCCGAGCAAGTCCACCAAATCAACATCTTCAAATGTCCTCGATGCAAATCACAGACTTCTCTACCAGAACTAAGCAGCGTTGAAGATCTACAGCCAAGTCTACTACATTCAAGAATCGCGAATGGTCTGACGTTGGTAGAAGGAGAAAAGGCTTGTTCTGCTTCTGAGAGTCATTCCTCGGCTTCTTGGTATTGTTTTGATTGTGATCATTCACTGTGTCAAGAATGCGAGAAGAGTCATTCGTTCTTCATTAAAGATCACAAGGTCGTCCGTTTCGCTGATTTGAAGAAAGAAGATATTCAGTTCGTAATATCAAGAGAAAATCCTTGTACAAGTCACCCTCATCACAGGCTAGAGTTCTTCTGCGACGATTGTGATGCAATGATTTGCAGAACATGCTTGATAGATCACAAGGATCACAAGACAATGTTATTAGATAAGTTTGCTTCGATCAAGAAAGCTGAATTGTCAAAGCATCTGCAGGTACTAGAGCAGTTGAGATTAGATGACAAGAAAAAGCAGCAACAAGAAAAGATTGCTAACACTATCAAACAACAAGGAGAAAAGGCAAAAAAAGAAGTCAAAGACAAAACCAAGAAAATCATCCAAATACTACAAGACAACGAACGAGAATTGCTGAGACAAATCGATGAGAAGTTGAACACAGCCACAACCAACTTGAATATAATTCATCATATTCCAGCCGTCAAGGAATACATCAAGAATGTGATGGAAAGAGGACTGCCAAGTGAAATGATGAACATCCAACAGACACAATGCTCTCAGAACTTCATCTTCAACCATATTCCACCATACTCTAGAATTAAATATGTTGCTAATGCAGAGCTGATGCGACAAGTGAATTCAGGGCTGGGAGAAATACAAACTTGCTTGAAAACAGACCATACTAAGAGCACTATTCAGGTGAAATCTGAGACAGAAGCTTTGAAGAAAGAAAAGCTGATAGTAACGACTAAAAGCTCTACAGGAGAACTCAATCATGATCCAAGGGATGTTATGGACGTTCAAATCAAGCCTGAAGAAAATGTGAAAATAGAAAAGAAAAATGTGAGAACTGATGGTAAAGTAGAAGTTGAATTCATGGCTAAAGTAGCTGGTCAGTTGACAGCAGAGATTCAAGTGAATGGGAATCATGTATCTAACAGTCCACTAGTGGTGAATGTCAAGCCACAAGAAATGAGAACAACAGGACAGTTTAATGTGAAAGGTGTAGATATAGATTCTAGTTGGTTAACAGGTATAGCAGTAAACAAAGAGAATAGCAGGTTCGCTGTTTCAAATGTTTCTTCTCCCTGTGTTTATGTATTCACCACTGATGGAGATCTCTTACTGACGTATGGTAGTCACGGTAGTGCACAGGGACAATTGTTTGGTCCTCAAGGTTTAGCATTTCTGAATGATACAGATTTAGTCATAGCAGACTTTGGTAATCATAGAATATGTATAGTGAACACTACAACAGGGACATTGGTAAAAACCTTTGGTAACAAAGGTAACGGTAATGGACAGTTTTATGTTCCATGGGGTGTACACGTTGATGACGATGGTAACATCATTGTGTGTGATCGTGATAATCATCGTGTTCAAGTCTTCACAAGAGACGGTGACTATCAATATCAGTTTGGTTTGACAACACAGGACAAGTTAATTCCATTTGATGTGATAACACATGATGGACTGTTTTACGTCAGTGATTATAATAATCACGTCATTCATGTATTTGAGAAGAAAGGTTACGTACCGACTAGAATATCGACGATTGGTGGTAAAGGCAGTGCTGGTGGTCAGCTGAATGGACCATGGGGCCTGGCTATTGATAATGACCATCATCTACTGGTGTGTGACTGTGGTAATAACCGCGTACAAAAATTCACATTGGATGGTCGTTTTGTAGGAAGGACTTTGGATGTAATCAATAACCCTACATATATAACTGTTTTAAAGGATGGTCAGTTATTAGTTAGTACGTATGGTTCTGGTGTCTGGTGTGTAAAGTAGAATTGGCTAATATTATGCTGTAACACATTTGACCCGTATGACAAATTGAGTGATATCACTGAGTTTGACATGTGCTAAAATATTACCATTCACAGTTTATACATTTAATATCTGTTTTTATTCTTTTTTACTTTTGTTTTCGTTTGGTTTCTTTTGTCTCTTTTCACTGCTTCACTTTTCTGTTATTGCTGTTTTGTCCTTTTCGTTTTCTTTGTTTTTTTCTTCTTTTTTTTTTTTTTTTTTTTTTTTTCTTTTCTTCAGTTAAGCTTCTTAATCGAATACAGTAAAAACGTTCTTATAGAAATGGTACTTAAATCAAATTTTGGCTAACAAGGTTCTTAAAATAGGTTTTCGTATTTCCATATGAATTTCATTGAAATATTTTATAAATATAATCTCATAATACAATATGTAGCTACCGGCGTAACCATGGCTAGGGTTTTATACGGATCTCTGACAATCTTTAATAGTTCTTAATTTGATCGTAAAACTATAACAAACATAAAAGAATACATGAATTACTTAAGGTTACAATCACAATTGTGTTATCTCTAATCAGGCATGATTTACAGTGAACAATGGTATATACGGTGTGTCTAAATCCTCCAAAAATGTACAATCAATAATAAATCATATATATGTGTGATTACAAAGTAATTGTATAAGATTTTACTGACCTTGTCTAGCCATATACTTGCTCTTACAAATCGCTCCTCGTGGTCCGTTGACCGACAATTGAAATTTGAGATCAAAATAATGATGTACTTATTATATACTTAATAATTATTTAAACATTCCACGACTGTTTATGGCAACAGTCACAGGGCTTCCCAACAGTCGGTGGAGAACCACTGTTCAATCAAAGAGAATCATTGTTTTGTTGTTTTTTAATATTTGGAACATAAACAAATATAAATGTCACTGTGACTTAATGTTCATATACACGTAGTGTGTGTTTTACTTGGATGCTTCGATGCCCTTCGATGGTGGATGTTAGTCTTCCTCTGCCTTCTGGAGCACTACAAGCTTCTGTACAGGACGTTGAAGGTACTTCGTCTCTGTCAGTCGTCTTCCCTTGTTGTCCAATTGGGAGGTAGCTAGGGCGAGGAGTGCCTTGCGCACTAAACCATCATCACTTGGAAGAACTTCGTAGACACGAGCAAGCTTCCAATCGCTTCTTGGTAGATTGTCGTCTTTAATAATAACAATGTCATTTACCTTGACGTTTCGGCTAGGTCGGTCCCATTTCTTTCGTACTTGCAGTGTTTGCATGTACTCTCCTCTCCACTTCTTCCAAAATTCATTGGCTAGATGCTGCACTCTCCTCCATCGCTTGCGACAGTACAAGTCAGCCCTTAAAAAGACACCTGGAGGGGGCATCAGTACCTTTGACTTCATTGTCAGTAGGTGATTTGGTGTCAAAGGCTCCAGGTCTTCTGAGCTTACTGTCGTCAAAGGCCTTGAGTTGACGATGGCTTGAACTTCCTTCATCAGAGTGCGGAAGCTTTCGTCGTCGAGCTGATGTCCAGCCTCTTGCATAAGCGGTCGTAGGACGTTTCTCACACTCCGGATTTGCCGTTCCCACACTCCTCCAGCGTGGCTTGCGGAAGGCGGATTCATCTTGAAGGTGATCCATTCACAATTTTCCTTGAGTAACTCATCGCGTACTTTCTCTTCATCTAGGGCTTCCCGTAATTCGTTACTGGCTCCGATAAAATTGGTACCACAGTCAGATCTTAATTGACGTACTGGGCCACGCTCTGCTAGGAAGCGCCTGAGTGCGTTTATGAATGAGTCGGTGGACAGCGACGCTGCGGTCTCTAGATGTATGGCACGGGAGGGCATGCAAGTAAACAAAACGCCATAGCGTTTCACCTCCTTTCTTCCCTCCTTTATACTAAATGGGCCGAAATAATCCACAGCACAATAGGTGAAGGGAGGTGCTGGTTCCAGCCGGTCATTTGGGAGGTCCGCCATCTTTTGTTGCTGCAAAGGAGCTCTTAGCCTTTTACATGTTATGCACCGTTCGATAGCCGACGCTGTTGCCGATAATCCTCCGGTTATCCAATATCCGCGCTGAAGTACTTCGTTGTAAGTCATTCCTCGGCCTTGATGCTTGGTTGCTAGATGACAGTTATTTATAACCAACTTGGATATGTGGGCCTTTCCGGGCAATATAACTGGATGCTTCAGTTCTTCCGACGTGCTAGCCCTTCGAAGGCGACTTCCGACACGCAGGACACCTTTGTCGTCGATGAAGGGATCTAGACGATAAAGGCTACTGCATTTCTTTAGACTTGTGTTACGAAGTCTTGTTGACTCTCTGTTGACAAATTCGCCCTTAACATCTATCGAATTCAAGGTCTTGATTTCTTGTTGGAAGTGTTCTTGTTGAATACTGCGGATGATGACGTTTTCTGCTTGACGCAGTTCCTCTACGCTGATCGCGCGGTCGCTGTAGAAGCAATTATCTGGACTGTCGGCATCTGATGACAGTTTGAGCTTGGCCTTCTTCTTCAACAGGTTCTTGTATCGTATGCACCTTGCTACGGCCCTTTTTGCTGTAAACCAGTTTGAGAAACGGTTCAACCTGCTCGTCTCAAGATGACCTGACTTGAAGTCGTCTGTATGCGTGGTCAGTGTGACTGTCTTCTTGAGTTCTGGATCATCAGGACTGAGCTCATTGATTTCACGTTGGTGGACGTCATGTTGACCAAACTTGCGGAGGAATTCTGGGCCTCCGAACCACGTCTCATGCTCTAAGAGTTCCTTGGCCATCAAACCTCGTGATGCTGCATCAGCTGGGTTGGAGTCTGTGCGCACGTACTGCCATTGCTTGGGTTCTGTATGCTCATGGATCTGCTGAACGCGATTGGCGACATATATGTGGAATCTCTTTGCGCTGTTGTTGATGTAGCCTAGGACCACCTGGCTGTCAGTCCAAAACACTTTTTGAATGTCCTGATACTCTAGCTCTTGACACAACCACTGACCAACCTTGACTGATACCACTGCTGCAGTAAGCTCGAGGCGTGGAATAGTGACTGGTTTGAGTGGCGTCACGCGTGCCTTTCCCATCAGCAGAGCACAGTGGGCTTGGCCTTCATCATTTATCAAACGAAGATAGCTGCACTGCCCGTAGCCACTCTGACTAGCATCTGAGAAATTGTGTATCTCAACGTGCTTTACCTCGCCAAAGTCCTTTGGCTTGTAGCATCGTGGTATCTTGATATTTTCTAAGGTACTCAGCTCGTCGCGCCATCTTTCCCACCTCGGACGAAGATTGTCGCTTATGGGATCGTCCCAGTCGACTGCTTCCCGACACAGCTCTCGAAGGATCTGTTTTCCGACCAAGACCACGGGAGCCAGGAATCCAAGAGGGTCGAATACTGAGCAAACAGTAGACAGAATACCTCTTCTAGTTAGAGGACGATCTTGGAGGATTATCCTAAACTGGAAGCAATCCGTCTCGATACACCACATGACACCGAGAGTTCGTTCGATTGGTAGAGGATCTTGGTTGAAATCAATGTCTTGAAGATTTTTAGCTCTGTCCTCAACTGGGATGGATTGAATAACTTTCTTGATGTTACTGTTTATCTTGTGAAGTCTTAGACCCGCCTTCGCGCATATGGCTTGACTGTTCCTTATAATTTCTACCGCTTTCTCCGGGGTCTCTACAGACTTGAGGCCGTCGTCGACGTAGAAGTCTCGACGAATGAAGTTGGCAGCTTCTTGGCCAAATTCAATTTCTCCATCGTTCGCAGCTTGCTTGAAACCGAAATTTGCACATCCGGGAGATGATGCTGCACCAAATAGATGGACATTCATGCGGTATTCAATCGGTTGGCTGTCCAGGTTCCCATCTTCCCACCAGAAAAACCGAAGAAGGTCTCGGTCTGCTTCATCGACATAGAACTGGTGGAACATACCTTCCACATCGCATGAAAAGGCAATTTGTTCCTGACGGAATCTACAAAGAACACCCAATAAGCTGTTTGTCAGATCGGGTCCTTGCAGAAGGTTCTTGTTCAATGATGTGCCTCTGTAGACGGCGCTGCAATCGAAGACAACCCGAATCTTATCTGGTTTCTTTACGTGGTAGACGCCGTGGTGGGGAACATAGTTAATACGTCCTCCTGTGGGTCTGCCGCCTTCGGCCGGAACTCTCTCTGCACATTCATCAATCGTCTTTCGCATGAACTCGAGATAGTCTCTTCTTAATCTCTCATTCCCTTTCAGACGCGCTTTGAGCTGTGCGAGGCGTCTCAGGGCTTGAGACCTGTTGTTTGGGAGACAAACATCCTTGTTCCTTAGAGGGAGAGGCATTTCGTAGTGCCCGTCTTTCCTTTGGCGAATCTGATTTTTCATTTCCGTCAGAAATGCTCGGTCGTCTGCTGACATGGGCTGTTGTTTGGGATCTGGCTTCTCGTGGAAGTCTCTCTCGAACATCTCCCTCACCTGGGCAGGGCTTATGACCTCTCTTGCGTGAGTTTCGGTCGTGAAGGTGGCTTTATTGGCATCATTTTGCTCTTCGCGCACCATGGAAATGTGATCAGCTGTTGTCGCATTGACCCAATTGTTGGTATCAGATTCTTCTGGTGACTCTTCATTGATGGGGCTCTTACACACACGTCCAACGATGCCCCAACCAAGGTCGGTTCTTATTCCATACGGGTCGTTATCAGAACCTGCTATGACTTCTCGAGGCTTGATGGCTTTAGGGCAGTTCGTGCCTATCAGCAAGCCGACTTCGATATCATCTCTGTAGGGCATCAGTTCATCTGCGATTCGATTAAGATGCTTCCACTGTCTCGCGATTTCAGGCTTTGGAATCTGGGATGGCTTGCAAGGAATGACTGGTCTCGTGAAGATCCTTGGCAGTGTGATGGAGACTTGACGCTTGTAATCTTGCACCTTGATTCCTTGAATCTTCTTACACTGTATTAACTCATTTTCTTCGTGCATTGTTGAGAGAAGAAGATGACTATTCGCTCCGTCGATGTTCAGTGCTGATCTAAGGCTTTCGGTGATGAAAGTTGCATTCGACTGACAATCAATCAACGCGTATGTTAACCTTTCAAGCTGAGGTTTTTCTGTGCAGGATATCCACACTGGAACAATGAGACTCTGATCTTGTCCATACTGCTGACCTTCAACCTTGCAAACGCTTGTACACCTTGTTGCTGCTGTATCTGCTTTTGCAGTCTCGACCTTATGCTGTTGCTCCCTTCGACCTTCGTCATCGACATGCAGACAAGTGGGATGTTGCTGTTTACATCGGGAACAAGTAGTGATCTCCTTGCATTTGTTTTCCTTGGACATGTGACCGTGCTGTAGACAACGGAGACAAAGTCCCTTTCTGATCACAAATTTTGTTCGCTCTTTAATGTGTTTCTTTGCAAACTCGGAACAAGCATTTAGGTGATGATTACCCTTCTTACACCACAGACATAGTGGGGTCTTGTGATCATTGCTTAAGGTGCCTTTAGTTTCGGTAGATAGGGTAGAAGCGCTGTTGAGGATGTTAGTTCTGGGCTTTACCCTTGACGGTTTGCTTGTGTCGCTAAGTCCAGTCAACACAGGTAGGCATTGGACTTCTGCTGTACTGGCCACAAATTCAACAAATGATTTGAAGGGAGGAAATTTAGAGTCGCCGTGTGCGAGTTGAAATTCCCTCACCTTTGTACCCCATTTTGGGTGCATCCAGCTTGGCAGGATTTTAAGTAATTGTTTGTTCTCATGTTGTTTGTTCAGCGTTTCTAAATCTTCTACTGACTGCATTGCAAGCTCGCATGTCTTCAAGAAGTCTGCAAATTCACGCAAATCTCTTCCTTCCTTGGGGGCGATTCGAGGCCAGTTTGTCAGCTTGTTTCTAAAGGCTTCAGCAACGACAGACGGATGTCCAAAACGTCTCTCTAACGTTTTCTTGGCCTCCTGGTATGCTTCAGCTGTCTGAACAAATTGGTATCCTTCCACGATTTTCCTTGGTTCTCCGGCGAGATACTGTTGTAGGTAAAGGATCTTCTCACTGACGTTTGTTACTCTTTTTTCAATTACAGCTTCAAAGGCAGCTTTCCAGGTAGGCCATTCTAACGGGTTACCGCTAAAGACATTAAGCTTGGGCGTTGGCAGACGAGCTGCTTCCATACTCTCTGCAATCGCCGAGCCGAATTCTTGAACCGATGGCTGATGAACTGGTATGGAATACTGATAAGCGCGGGAATAACCTGGCACGTGGGGAGGCGTTGAGAAAGCGTTAACGGTTTCTTTAGCTCCATCGCAGGCAGTACTGGCATGAGATTGTTGATTTTCGCCCTTCGGTACTATCTGAGGAGTTGAAGTGTGGATAGGAGGTTGGCGGAATATTGCTGGTGGAATCAGAGTTCGGCGTTCTTGAGGACTTACGTTGTCGTTATCTGTATAACGCATTGGATGGTGAGTATTTCGATTACCTGGAGTGGCTGGGTTTCCTGTGTTCGGTATGATATCCTTCGAGATTCCTGTGCCTGGTACAAGGTCCCTTTCGTGCTGCTTGCTTCCACCTTTGTTGTAAGTTTCGCGATTTCCACCAAAATAATGACTTCCGGTAGACGTGATCTCCTTATTTGGCCTTTCGATGGGTATATTTCCATTGTCAAATGGGTTGTTGACATTTTGATTCGAGGTCTCATGTTCATCGTTTAATTCCTGATTTCCGTTCAGTTCGTTATCGTTATCACTTGGCGTATTAAAATCGTCAATCGCGTCGTTTCCGGTCTTGATGTCTGCGTTGTGTTCGTTATCGTTTGGTTTATTGGAGCCGTCAATCACGTCGCCTATCTGATTTCCGGTTTTCATGTTTGCGTCGTTTTGACCTCTGAGATGTGTTTGCTTAAAACCGTGCATCGATGTTATGTAACGCCGGACGTTATCATCTTTACTCTGCGTTTCGAGTCGACCGAGATTTGCTTCGGATAAGCATGATCTATCATCGAATTCCTCCATCAGGTCTTTCTCGGCCTTCGCCATTTCGTAACTCTTCATTCTTTGCAACTCTTCAAATTCAAATCTCTTTCGTTGTAGCTCTAGTTCGAATTCTGCTTGCAAACGGGCGTATTTTAGGTCAACTTCCTTTTGGGCGAGAAGAATTTTCATCCTTTGGATACTTTTATTCGTAGCTTGAGACGTTGCTACACTTCTGCGCGAGCGGGTTTCTTCTCTTTCTAGTTCGAAGATTCTTTCTCCTAATCGTTTACGTAATTCGAGCGCTTCTTTGTTTTGTTCGTTGCATGAGTTAATCAATTCGTGATGGGATTCGATTGATGCTATCCTTCTGAGATCTTCTTGCAATATTTGTAGATTATTGCGGTATTTTTCAAAGTTATGTCTGTTCTTTCGCTAAATATCTGAGCCGTGATCGAGCCACGTCAGCTCAATGTTATTCATGATATTCTTTAGCTCCTTGAGAGCTTTGTCTAAGTTTGTTTCCTTTAATGATGTTACATATTGTTGACCTTTCGCGGTCAACGTTCGTGTACGCTTGAAATTTACGACTGCAGTCGTTTCTCTTTCACTCAGAAAGTCGGGTACAAGTTCGCTTTCAGCTCCGTCGAGCCTTGCATCGCTTAAACTTCGTCTCATCGGGCTTATAGGATCCGACGATTCCATACTAGCCTCGTTTACTTAGCTTAGCGTGCGAAATCTAGTTCACAGTCTTTTAAACCACAAGTTTTAAGACAAGTTTTACTGTAGCTACCGGCGTAACCATGGCTAGGGTTTTATACGGATCTCTGACAATCTTTAATAGTTCTTAATTTGATCGTAAAACTATAACAAACATAAAAGAATACATGAATTACTTAAGGTTACAATCACAATTGTGTTATCTCTAATCAGGCATGATTTACAGTGAACAATGGTATATACGGTGTGTCTAAATCCTCCAAAAATGTACAATCAATAATAAATCATATATATGTGTGATTACAAAGTAATTGTATAAGATTTTACTGACCTTGTCTAGCCATATACTTGCTCTTACAAATCGCTCCTCGTGGTCCGTTGACCGACAATTGAAATTTGAGATCAAAATAATGATGTACTTATTATATACTTAATAATTATTTAAACATTCCACGACTGTTTATGGCAACAGTCACACAATATAAATAATTTATATTCATATTTGTACTCTGTACTCTTAGTAGTACATTATTTGAATGGCTAACACAATAGACATCAACACTATTTTGGCTTGAAAGCAAAAAAAAAGTCATAAAGTTTTAGGTACAGTTAGTTTAAATATAATCAGATGATGATCTTGATTCAGTTTCTCTACCAATGTCACATACACTTTTCCAGTAACTCCACTGATAAGAGCCTAACTTGAAATTTTAGCTGTAATAGATTCTTATGTGGAGGGAGATTAAAATGAAAATTTTAGCCTAACAGGTTCTTAAAAACCAAGTTCTTATACGCGGGTTTTCATTGTATTCATATGTCTAATACGAAAATAGAAAAGAAAAGGAACAAATAAATGACAAAAAAGTGTAGAGTGAATGGAGACGAAAGATTATATATAATCTTTCACAATATAGTGGCTCGTATTATTTCAGATCTTTCATTTCTATCGGCTAATGTTGTTTTGGAAAGATATTAAAACCAAAAAATTGCAACTTGATTGTAGAGAAGAATCGCGCTTCGAATTTTTATCGATAGATGTATAAATAGCCTTTTTACGAAAAGCTATTGAAGTTTAGTAAAGACTTTCATAGTTATAACACATTATAAAATAACTGCTCTAAATCTTGCTTTCTGATTGGTTGGGAGCTCGTGCTTCATTAGAGCACACAGCACGTGCATGCACTTTCATTTGCGTCACTCCTATCTAAAATAACACTTATTGTAATTTGTATTTTATGAAAGAAATAATAAACTTGCTGTGCTGTGTACGTGTGGAGTTACAAAGCAATTGGTGATTGGCAGAACACTCGAGAAGTGTCGAGAAGCACTTCGGTACGTGTCATGCTTCTCCTAACACTTCTCTCGTGTTCTGCCAATCCCCGCGTACTTTATAACTACACACAGTACGCATGCGCGTTCTCTATTTCTTCATTCATTTATAATACATTTGATAATGTTACTAAATAATAAATTTGATAATATTACTATTATTAGTATATCAATGGAGACTGAGAATGAGTTTTATGTGAAGTTTACTCCGCAAACCTGGAGTAATGCTCAATACGTGTGCTCCAGCGACGTGAACAATCTGGTACCCAGACCCTTTATTTCTTACTGCGCATACATAAAGGCTCTGGGTACGAGATTGCGACGTGAATAGAATATTTTAGTATTTTCCTGAGTGTTTCTGCTCAGGACCCTAACCCTAACCATTATCACTTCCTAATACCGCATTTACTGAATTACTCTGAGTTCATTCTCAAGAAATTTAAACGTACCTTTTCTTATGCTTATTTATAATATTCCTTTTCTAGTCGTTTAGGAGCCAATTTTATTATTTTATGTGATGCAACCTGCATCTATCTTTCCTTGATTCATTTGATATAAATAATCCGAAGGTAAAGCTATGTGTAATTGTGAGCATGCTCAGTGCTAGACATCAATCCACATCGAACTGTGAGATTCCATGCCCCGATATGAATAGCTGATTTCACTCTTTATTGGATAAGAAGTTTGGAAGTGTTTGTATAAAGTCCAAAAACAATTTTCGCGTAACGTTCTTAAGCAGATGACGTAAGAGGAATGATGAAAGTTTAATTATCGATCTGCTAACATCTTAGTGAGCGAGTGACACATTTGCATATTCAGACCCCTCACGATAACTTGTTTCTACGCTTCGCGTATCCACGAGTTCAAAACCATATCGAGCTCTTAACATGAGATAATTTCTATGTATCATACGGTCACATTGCTACGTTTGGTTCAACATATTATCTTAACGGTAAAAAGTGACGGATAAAAATTATCAATTTTATTCAACATCTAAGTAAATGACGTCATTTACTCAAACCTGTTGTTCTTTTCGCTTTTAAACCAAAATTTCTCAACAGCAAGTGGTTCCCAGGCTAAAATTTTCACTTATCTGGTTTTCATGATCATAATTGAGTCATATTATCCTTAAATACTTCAATCATTTGGAATTTCTAAAATTGAGGCACTTCCATCCAAGTGCTCAACCCTTTAAAGGCGGTGCATGTTGCTCACATCATTCCCGCACACGAAGCCGGCGTTCTGGCGTTTATCTCTTTGCAATAGACCTTTTTACCGGTACTCAGGCCAACTTGAATCCTAATGTTTTAATTAAGACATGGGATGGCGTAGGGGGCAACTATTGTAAAATGTTTTGACTGCACAGCTGTCATTATGTCTTCATATAACTTTACGCTTTTCAATGATAAGCACATCTAAAAACCAATTGAATTTACTGGTAGTTGGAACAATATGCCAAACACCAAGACTTTCAAAACCTAACTCCGCCACTCTATATTTTATAGATATTCTACGTGTTTGTCCCCTCGGCATTCCATAATCCAAGATGACCACCGTATCAGTAAAACGGTCTATTCTTTCGCGCTTTTATCACATTTTGCGTGCGGTATAACTGAACAGAGCATGGCACACATTGTAGGTAATAAACTCTTAAAGCTTCGGTTTAATGTTTTCCAATTTCCGACGACATGCCATTCCCTTCAGAATAAGTTTCTTTGTTTCAGTCGTAACCATATTCATGTGTCTTCTCGTGCACAGCCGTCAAAAAAGAAATGATACTTTAAGGAATGACACGTGTGTGAAAAAATAATTACGCGCAAGCCGAATGTCTATTGAATAGAAGAAACCTTCCCGCTTTTCACTCATTCATTTCCATTTTCTTTCAGATCACTGGTCGCTCTTTCTCTCATTCTCTCCCTTCTACTTTTCAAACCCGCACCACTGTACATCCTAGACGAGGTAGACGCAGCCCTCGATCTCTCACACACCCAGAACATTGGTCAAATGGTGAAATCCCACTTCAAACATTCCCAGTTCATCGTAGTCTCACTCAAAGACGGCATGTTCAACAATGCCAATGTTCTCTTCAAGACCAAGTTCGTTGATGGCATCTCCACAATAACTCGCTATGCGCAGAATCCATCTAGCCGTGGAGGCGACCATACAACGGGCAAAACCGTTGGCAAAAGTCAAGATAGATACGACGCCACAAAAGCTGACCACCACTCAGTCTTTAACGTCTTCCTAGATCTACATCTTAGCGACCCTATACAAAAATCTATAATTTCTTAAAATATAGCAGGGTTTGTGTTGGTTAAGTTCTTGGGTTGCAAAACAGTAGGAAATGAGACGTGGCAGCCATGTTGGAAGATACCTCCGATCCAACATGGCGACTATGATGTCATATCAGGAGTGTGCGATCGGGTTCTTTTGGCGCATGATCAGCAATGTCTCAGTTATTTAATTAACAAATTTACGATGGTTTAGCGTGGTATATCCTCTTATTTACCACGATATGACGTCAAAAGTTGGTCAAAATGTTATGGACTCACGAGGCGGGGTGGGTCCATAACTAATTTTGACCAACGTTTGGCGTCATATCGTGGTAAATAAGAGGACATACCACGCTAAACCATCGTAAATTTGTTTTTTACCACAAAACTCACAAAACTCTAGGAAATAGACTGCACGAAATCTTGCATGACGGCATTTGTTGGTATGGCCTCTTATTTACGACGTTTTTTAACCAATCAGCGCGCGAGAAAATTTACAATTGTGGTAAAATGCATTTTTTACAATAACTTACAAATTTCTCGCGCGCTGATTGGTTATTTTTTATCATCAATAAGAGGACAGACAGATAAAGCCGACGTCAATGAGCGCGCGCTCTTTCCGTTGGTTGTTTTGATCGCTAAAAATGAGAAGTTTTTATCGTTTTTGTTAGTGTGAAAAACAAATTGACATCAGATTTTTATGTGTCTGTCCTCTTATTGACAATAAATGTCGCCATCACATTGTCAAAGTAGTATGCGGATCCACTCAGCTACGCCTCGTGAATCCACACTACTTTGACAATGTGATGACGCGATTTATTGTCAATAAGAGGACAGACGCATAAAAATCTGATGTCAATTTGTTAATTTTCGTGGCTCGTGTTTGATCTCTTTCTCTAGGCACGTGGAAATCCCCAACTTCATATAAGAGTAACATCTAATACCCTGCTCTAACTTAGAACTTAGAGGCTAGGAGATGTCATAATATATAAAATACCTAATGTATGTTTGTGCGATATATCACAAACAAATGTAAGAATATTGATTTTTAAACAATTGACCCATATGTCACATTAGTCTAATTAAAGATGATTAAGAGCGACTTTCTGTAAGAGTCGACCAAACATCGGCACAAGTCAAAAAATCGATTTCGCTCATATTTAGTTTTTAGATAGCCCTTAGTGTAAAATAAATCGATGTGTTGTTAGTTTTGAAAAAAAAAATTTTTTTCCCCACGAAATTTACGAAAATAGATTTCGCCCAAATGCAGGGGGAAAGTGACCGACGAGGTCAAGGAATTTAGTACAAAAATAAGCGCATCCTACAGCTAAACTACTTAACAATTTTTTCGGTTGGTACTTCTTACCGAAGGAATAGGTATTCCTCTTGCTTTTCGTTGTATTTATTCTAGAATATTTGGCGATTTAAGATTCGAAATAATTTTTCTACCGTGTACACTTTTTCCAAAGTTTAAGAATGCAAATTAAGGCCTTAAAATACTGCTTATAAAAACTATGTGCGGAGATACCAAATTATTCAAAACCTACACCCAGAGGATTATCTAATGTATTTCTATCAGATTCAAAAGAAAAATCTCTGGGCAAATCATTTTTAGCTTTCCGTTGAGGTCTTTTTACGATCTTTATTTCGCGATATTTCAACCGTAAACAACTTGTTGCGTTACCTCCACCGACGTGACTATAATTTTAATTGCAATCATTCCATCGCTGAATTTTGCTAAAACTAGGGGATCAAACCAAGAAAAAGACATCATAGTAATATCCAACACATTTCAATTGCGAAATATTAACTTATTTTATCACATACTTTTTTAACTCATTCTATTGCGTGACACAAAGCATGCTTTGTCAGTAAAATGAACACGCAGATGAAAATCGAACAATAACTTTCAAACTAAATATATCAGTGAACTAACTTTATTTTATTTAGCAGCTCTTTCATTGGATTTTCGAAATATGGTTTTACTAATCCAGTAGCATTTAATAATAGCAATTTCCTTCAATAAACATTGTTTTGATAATGCATGAAACTAACATTGAGTTGACTGCCGCAATGATTAAAATCACGTGCCATCTTTCCATGGGAAAGTTCAGCAAGCACTGTATAAACATGGAAGTGGTTTGTTCGTTTTAATAGTTCTATAGTTGGAGGTCCGTGTAGCTATGATCGAAGAGACAGAAATAAGTCAGTCGAGTCGTTACCCGTCAAACGCAAGAAGCTATATCAGATAAGCTCGAACAAATAGGCAAGTCCTGTTCCTGCTCTTGAGATAAAGCTGGTATAGATGAAATTGCTTCTCGGCTTCTAGTGAAGAAGATATATGAAAATTGCATTCTGACGAAAATACGCACATTGTGGTAGTTAGTCCTCCTACGTAATACTTTTGACATTTGGTAAATAACGCTAACTTGATAAAAGTATCCTATATTCAATAACAAATACCAATACCCCAAAGGAAGGTTTGACATTGATTATTTTTTTAAATATTTTTCCTTGTTGTGTCATCGTGTTGAATAATTAAAGTAATCTTTCACACCAACCCAGGCATCCATCTCTCTCGCTGGAGTACTTCCCGGTAACTTCGACCGAGAAGTACTGGAGCAAGTCTAAGATCTATATTAATTATCGTTTCAGAGATAAATGTATATACTTATTTCAATAAAGTTAGTCACCAAAAACCTAGAAAGCTGGGATCACTGATATGAGCATCATGGGAAACTTTTCATATCAAAAAAGCATATATATATATATAAAGCTTTTTTGATAAAAACTGCAGCTCGATGATGCTCAGAAGAGGTGAGACTATAACCCGTAAAAGAATCGCAAGTCCATGAACAGTTATCAAGCGGTTGAACGTGTAAAATGAATCTACCCATAATCCTTGTCGGCCTCAGCTTTATAGCTTTTCAGGTGACTAACTTTTTTGAAATAAGTGTATAAACTTTTTATAGACAGACAAACATATTTTATTTGGCGTTTTGTACATAGTTGCACATCAACTTAGTTCCAAATAAGTTAGAGTGCTCACACTAAATCCGTGAAACAAATACTAATTTTTAGCACTAAATAGTGATAATTAAACAATAGAAAACAAAGGATTCTGTATGAAATAGTACTAATTAGTACTATTTAATGTTCAGGGTTTTAGTGCGTGCACTCTACGAGTATAGACGTATGTTTATGTATGCGCATAATATCTATATTCACATATTCCACACATACACATCATACGTACATATATATTCTGTATATATAAATGTTCATATAATTATTTCGATAAAATGCGTTACTAATCCCAATCATCTTTATGCAATATTATAAAAGTATTGATTTTTATTTGTTTTGTTGTTTTTTTTATATAAGGCTGCGTTCATAATGTATGGCAGAGGGGGGTGGTGGGGGGGGGGGGGTGGGGGGGGTGGCAGGTAGAAGTTTGAAATGTCCAGAATAATTCTCAACATCCCCCTTAAAGTTATGCAAAAAAATACGGTTCCCCCTAAGCAAGGCTTGTAGCTTCTTTCAAAAATTGTGCATCCCCTACTCCTTTTTCCTACCAAAATTTTCCCGATCCCCCCTCAATTTCACCTGCCCCCCCCCCCCTCCCCCTCCCCCTCCCCCCCTTTCATACATTATGAACGCAGCCTAATTTAAGTTATTTACACGAGCGAATTTTGCTGGTTGGCAACACGCACCATTTTTATGATGTTAATATATGTTGAATGTTTGGAAATGTTCTGCATCTAAATGAGGACAGTTCAGCTGTTTAAAAGTCACGCTGAAGATCTTGTGAAAGCATATATCAATTTCAAAAATGTGAGATTGGAACCGGTTTAGCTCACATACTTTTTACCGACAAAGCATGCTTTATGTCACGCAATAGAATGAGTTAAAAAAGTATGTGATAAAATTTGTCAATATATCGCAATTGAAATGTGTTGAATATTACTATGATGTCTTTTTCTTGGTTTGATCCCCTAGTTTTAGCAAAATTCAGCGATGGAATGATTGCAATTAAAATTATAGTCACGTCGGTGGAGGTAACGCAACAAGTTGTTTACGGTTGAAATATCGCGAAATAAAGATCGTAAAAAGACCTCAACGGAAAGCTAAAAATGATTTGCCCAGAGATTTTTCTTTTGAATCTGATAGAAATACATTAGATAATCCTCTGGGTGTAGGTTTTGAATAATTTGGTATCTCCGCACATAGTTTTTATAAGCAGTATTTTAAGGCCTTAATTTGCATTCTTAAACTTTGGAAAAAGTGTACACGGTAGAAAAATTATTTCGAATCTTAAATCGCCAAATATTCTAGAATAAATACAACGAAAAGCAAGAGGAATACCTATTCCTTCGGTAAGAAGTACCAACCGAAAAAATTGTTAAGTAGTTTAGCTGTAGGATGCGCTTATTTTTGTACTAAATTCCTTGACCTCGTCGGTCACTTTCCCCCTGCATTTGGGCGAAATCTATTTCCGTAAATTTCGTGGGAAAAATTTTTTTTTTTCAAAACTAACAACACATCGATTTATTTTACACTAAGGGCTATCTAAAAACCAAATATGAGCGAAATCGATTTTTTGACTTGTGCCATGAAAATTCGATTTTGGTCGATCCTTACAGACAGTCGCTCTTAAAAGCTATCCAGAGGGCTCCTTCCGAATCCAAAGTAATTCAGTCACTTGTGTCTAAACGAGCTAGGATTTCTTTATAAACAATTCCTTACCTTACAAAATCTAAAGATACAGTACAACTTGTATATATATCATGTTATGTTGGTGTTTCAGTATTTTCTTTTGTATTATGGTACTTTTAGAATAAACATTTTCATAAGATCAAAAGTTTTCCTCTTTCTCTTTTGGCTTGTTCTGTTTCTGAAGATTAATTCCTAATCTCGCGCTGAGCCTTTAATGTCAGCAACTAACGCAAAAAAAGCATGCGTAGACGGCATTAATTTTCGACAAGTGATACCCAGCCACGCCCCTAATCAATCACTTTGATAATTTAGTACTGACATTGATTGACAACTGTCACAAGGCAATAGATCAGTCTGTACACGGGATATTATATGCCCACAAAGGATTCGGCAACACGTTGCAAGATTTTGATTCAGCTTCAAAAACTCACGACGCAGAATGGCGATTTTTTTGCAAGTTGATTCATGTAACAGCTTCATCAATGATTATTCGCACAACACATACCCAAATTGCAGTTCAATACTCTAATACTAGGCGTAGCGAGGCGATGTCAACAAATAAGATGGCGGCTTTGAAAGAGACTACGCGAGAACTGAGGACGATGTTGTTACTTTTAAAAATCCTACACAGTAACATGTTGATTTTCGAACGTACGTTGCGCGAAAAGTTGACTCGTGTACCGACGAGTCGTATCGCGAAAAATCACCCTTGCGAATCGTCCCGTATAACATCAGCTTAAGGTCACGATCATTTCCAAGAATCGCACAATAACTCAAAAGAAAACAATAAAAAATGCTCCTCCTAAATTATGCATTCATTGCGTCAAAGCATTTCAAGGAAGTAATTAGGTCACGCTCATTTCCAAGAATGGCCTGACCGAAGACAGACAGACAACATTATTCAGACAACTCCCTCAACTCGTCTCGTCTCAACTCCTCAAGACATGGAATCGTTTGTTGAAGATCTTAAGAAAGAGCTCCAATGTTCCCTGTGTAATAATACTTTCACTGAACCAAAGATCTTGTCTTGTTTTCACACATTTTGTAAGCCTTGCGTCAAACGACACACCGAGCAAGTCCACCAAATCAACATCTTCAAGTATCCTCAATGCAAATCACATACTTCTCTACCAGAACTAAGCAGCGTCGAAGATCTACAGCCAAGTCTACTACATTCAAGAATCTTGAATGGTCTGGCATTGGTAGAAGGAGAAAAGGCTTGTTCTGTTTCTGAGAGTCATTCGTCAGCTTCTTGGTATTGTTTTGATTGTGATCATTCACTGTGTCAAGAATGCGAGAAGAGTCATTCGTTCTTCATTAAAGATCACAAAGTCGTTCGTTTGGCTGATTTGAAGAAAAAAGATATTCAGTTCGTAATATCAAGAGAAAATCCTTGTACAAGTCACCCTCATCACAGGCTAGAGTTTTTCTGTGAAGATTGTGATGCAATGATTTGCAGGACATGCTTGATAGATCACAAGGATCATAAGACGATATCATTAGATAAGTTTGTTTCGATCAAGAAAGATCAATTGTCAAAGCATCTGCAGGTATTAGAGCAGTTGAGATTAGATGACAAGAAAAAGCAACAACAAGAAAAGATTGCTAACACAATCAAACAACAAGGAGAAAAGGCAAAAAAAGAAGTCAAAAACAAAACCAAGAAAATCATCCAAATACTACAAGACAACGAACGAGAATTGCTGCGACAAATCGATGAGAAATTGGACACAGCCACAACAAACTTGAATATAATTCATCATATTCCAGCCGTCAAGGAATATATCAAGAATGTGATGGAAAGAGGACTGCCAAGTGAAATGATGAACATTCAAGAGACACAATGCTCTCAGAAATTCATCTTTAACCACATTCCACAATCCACAAGTGAATTCAGGGCTAGGAAAAGTACAAACTTGTTTCGAAACAGACCATGCTAAGAGCACTATTCAGGTGAAATCTGAGACAGAAGCTTTAAAAAAAGAAAAGCTGATAGTGACGACTAAAACCTTGACAGGAGAAGTCAATCATGATCCAAGGGATGTTATAGACGTTCAAATCAAGCCTGAAGAAAATGTGAAAATAGAAAAGAAATATTTGAGAACTGTTGGGAAAGTAGAAGTTGAATTCATGGCTAAAGTAGCTGGTCAGTTGACAGCAGAGGTTCAAGTGAATGTGAATCGTGTGTCTAACAGTCCACTAGTGGTGAATGTCAAGCCACAAAAGATGAAAACAACATTACAGTTTAAAATGAAATGTGTAAATATAGGATCTAGTAAGTTAAGAGGCATAACAGTAAACAGAGGCAATAGCAGGATCGCTGTTTCAAATGGTTCTGCTGAATGTGTCCATGCATTCACCACTGATGGAGATCTCTTACTAACGTATGGTACTCGAGGTAGAGTAAAGCGAAAACTTTCTTATTCTCACGGCTTAGCATTTCTGAATGATACAGATTTAGCCATAGCAGACTGTGGTAATCATAGAATATGTATAGTGAACACTACAACAGGGACATTGGTAAAAACCTTTGGTAACCAAGGTAACGGGGATGGACAATTTCGTTATCCATATGGAGTACACGTTGATGACGATGGTAACATCATTGTGTGTGATGGTGATAATCGTTGTGTTCAAGTCTTCACAAGAGACGGTGACTATCAATATCAGTTTGCTTTGACAACACAGTTTGGTTTGACAACACAGGACGAGTTCGCCCTATATGATGTGATAACACATGATGGACTGTTTTACGTCAGTGATTGTAATAATCACATTGTTCATGTATTTGAGAAGAAAGGCAACGTACCGACTAGAATATCGACGATTGGCTGTGAAGGCGTTGCTGATGGTCAGCTGAATAGACCACATGGCCTGGCTATTGATAATGGCCATCATCTACTGGTGTGTGATTTTGGTAATAACCGCGTACAAAAATTCACATTGGATGGTCGTTTTGTAGGGAAGACTTGTGATGTAATCGAGAACCCTAGATACATAACTGTTTTAAAGGATGGTCAGTTATTAGTTAGTACGTATGGTTCTGGTGTCTGGTGTGTAAAGTAGAATTGGCTAATAATTCTCAGTCACCATATTTGATCGATATGACATATGCAATGATATCCCTGAGTTTGACATGTGCTAAAATATGACTATTCGCAGTTTATACATTTGATATCTGTTTTTATTCTTTTTTACTTTTGTTTGCGTTTGCTTTCTTTTGTCTTCTTTCGCTGCTTCTTTTTTCTGCTATCGCCGTTTTGTTTTTTCCAGTTTTTTTTTTTTTTTTCCTTTTCTTTAGTTAAGTTTTTTAATCGAATACAGTTAAAACCCGCGTGTAAGAACCAGAATTTTTCAAGTTAGCCTAAACAGGTTCTTATAGAAATGGTACTTAAATCAATTTTACGATAACAAGGTTCTCAAAATAGGTTCTCATAGTTCCATATGAATTTCATCAAAATATTTTCTAAATATAATCTCATAATACTCATTTATATCTATGTTTGTACTTTTTACTCGTAGAATTACATTATTTGAATGGCTAACACAATAGACATACAACACAGTATTTTGGCTTGAAAGCAAAAAAAAAATGATGTAAAGTTTAAATTACAGTTAGTTTAAATATAATCAGATGATGATCTTTTAAAATTTAGTTTCTCTACCAATGTCATATACACTTTTACAGTAACTCCACTGATAAGAACCTAACTTGAAATTTTAGCTGTAATAGGTTCTTATGTGGAGGGGGATTTAAATGAAAATTTTAGCCTAACAGGTTTTTAAAACCCAAGTTCCTATACGCGGGTTTTTATTGTATCCATATGTCGAATACAAAAAGAAAAAAGAAAAGGAAAAAATTAAATGACAAAAAAGGTTAGCGAAGAGTGGAAGGAGACAAAAGATTATATATAACCTTTCACAATAAAGCGCCTCGTATTATTTCAGATCTTCCATTTCTATCCGCTAATGTTGTTTTGGAAAGATTTTAAAAACAAGAAATGGCAGCTTTATCGTAGAGAAGAGTCGAGCTTCGAATTTTTATCGATAGATGTATAGATAGCCTTTTTACGAAAAGCTATTGAAGTTTAATAAAGACTTAGTTTTAATACATTATAAAATAACTGCTCTAAATCTCGCGTTCTAATTGGTTGGGAGCTCGTGCTTCATTAGAGCACAAAGCACGTGCGCGCACTTTTATTTGCGTCACCCCTATTTAAAATAACGGTTATTGTAATTTGTATTTTATGAAAGAAATAATAAACTTGTTGTGCTGTGTGGAGTTACAAAGCAATTGGTGATTGGCAGAACACTCGAGAAGTGTCGAGAAACACTCCGGTACGTGTCATGCTTCCCCTAACACTTCTCTCGTGTTCTGCCAACCCCCGCGTACTTTCTAACTGCACACAGCACGCATGCGCGTTCTCTATTTCTTCATTCATTTATAATACATTTGATAATGTTACTAAATAATAAATTTGATAATATTACTAATAATAGGCCCTTTGCAGCTCAGCAATCACGTGCTGATTCATTCACTGAGAGCAAATGAATGAACATTTTGATTCCCATGGGTGAAATTTACTGGACTGCAAACAAACTTTCTACAACCTGTTTCGAGAGATCGTAATAAAACTGCATTTCATAACACACTGGTTACACACGTTTTCATTCAGTTCTTTACAAGTAGCTAAAAAGTATCACCAATTTAATATAAAAACAAAAATTTTGCAGTCCAGTACAGAACTGCAAAGGGCCTATTGTATAAGAATGGAGACTGAGAATGAGTTATACGTGAAACCGCAGACCGGGAGTAATGCAGGCTCAATACGCGTGCTCCAGCGACGTGGACAATCTGGTACCCAGACCCTTTAATTCTTACTGCGCATGCATAAAGGCTCTGGGTACGAGGATGCGACGTGAATAGAACATTTAGTATTTTCCTGAGTGTATCTACTCAGTTGTCCGTTTTCCGATATGAAACTTGGCCAAAAGGGGTTTTTGCTGTCCTTGAAAACATTGTAAAGCTCCTTGAAATGTCCTAAAAGTTAGAAAATACCTGTGTGCAGCCTGCTTGTAGCCCATCATTATCATTTCCTAATACCATATTCACTGATTTCTCTTAGTTTGTTCGAAAGAAAATTAAACTTACCTTTTCTTATGTTTATTTATAGTATTCTTCTTTAGTTTAGGAGTCTATTTGTCTCTTTTATCTGATGCAATCTCCATCTATCCTTCCTTTATTCGTTCGATAAAAATAATCCGAAGGTAAAGCTATGTGCTAAAGTGAGCATGCTCAGTGCTACACATCATCCCACATCGAACAGTGAGATTTCATGCCCTGATATAAATAGCTGATTCAACCATTTATTGGATAAGAAGTTTGTAAGTGTTTATGTCAAGTCTGAAAGAAAGTTTCGCGTAACGTTCATAAACCCATGGACTTAAGACGATTGATAAACGTTTAATTATCGATTAGCCAACACCTTGAGCTACAATATCTCGTTTCTATACTTCGGGTAATAATAATAATAATCTAATACTAATCTTTATTGGGTGAACTAATAAAGCTATGAGCTTATTTCCAATTAAGCCCATATAAACTAAATTATATCTATATCTATATCTATATCTATATACAATAACAATTTTACTAGTGAATTATTCAAACAACGTTTATTCTAGTCTATACATATTTTGGCTCTAAAACTGTACACCTATCTACTTTACTATATCTAAGGATTTGTATTTCTATTGGATTGCTATATCTACAGTGATACAGTAAAACTTTTTGCGTGCGGTATAACTGAACAGAGCATTGCAAAAGCTGTAGGTAATAGACTCTTAAAGCTTTGGTTTAATGTTATTCAATTTCAGAACACATGCCATTCCCTTCAAAATAAGTTTCTTTGTTTGAGTCGTAACCATAATCATGTGTCTTCGCATATACGACCGTTCAACGAAGAAATGATAATCTAGGCAATGAGAAGTGGTCTGAAATGGGAAAAGCATTGAGCCAAATATGAATTGTTGTATTGGATCGGAAAACCCTTCTCACTTTTCACTCTTTCAATTCAATTTTCTTTCAGATCACTGGTCGCTCTTTTTCTCATTCTCTCCCTTCTACTTTTCAAACCCGCACCGCTGTACATCCTAGACGAGGTAGACGCAGCCCTTGATCTCTCACACACCCAAAACATCGTTCAAATGGTGAAATCCCACTTCAAACATTCCCAGTTCATCGTAGTCTCACTCAAAGACGGCATGTTCAACAATGGCAACGTTCTCTTCAAGACCAAGTTCGTCGATGGCATCACGGCTCCACAGTGACTCGCTACGCGCAGAATCTATAAAGCCGTGGAGGTGACCATACAGCGGGCAAAACCACAGCCAAGAAGGGTCAAGATAGATCTAAGAGAGTCAAGATAGATACGACGCCACAACCGCTAAGCACCACTCAGTCTTTAACGTCTTCCTAGATCTACTTCTTAGCGACCGTATACAAAGATCTATGATTTCTTAAAATATATTGTAAATTGAATGGTTTGAGTTGGTTAAGTTCTTGGGTTGTAAAACGCTTCCATGTTGGAAGATACCTCCGATGCAACATGGCGGCTATGATATCATATCAGGATTGTGCGATCGAGTTCTTTTGTCGCGTGATCAACAATGTCTCAGTTATTTTATACATTTTTTTCGTGACTCGCCATTAATCTGTTTCTCTAAGCACGTGGAAATCCCCACCATCATATGAGTAACATATAATACCCTGCTCTAACTGAGAACTTAGAGGCTAGGAGATGTCATAATATAAAAAATACCCTTTTCTTGGGATATATCACGAACATATGTAAGAATATTGACTGTAAACAATTGTCCGATAAGTCATATTAGTCTGATAAAGATATTTTTTAAAAAACGCTTTCCAGAGATGGGCTCCTTGATAATAATCCAAAGTAATTCAGTCACTTGTGTCTAAACGAGCTAGGATTTCTTTATAAACAATTCCTTACCTTACAAAATCTAAAGATACAGTACATCTTGTATATATATCATGTTATGTTGGTGTTTCAGTATTTTCTTTCGTATTGTGGTACTTTTAGAATAAACATTTTCATAAGATCAAAGTTTTCCTCTTTCTCTTTTCCCTTCGTTTCTCGTCCTTTCGTCTCTTTTCCTTTCTTGCTTACTTTTGCCCCTTTGCTTTCCTTTCTTTATCTTCTAACACGGGTTTTTAATAAATCCAAAAGTAAAGGGCAAAAAAAAACACGACCGTTTAATGGATTAGACAACGATGGTAGATTGCATTGTCATCCACCATTTGCACACGAAATCTTTCGAAAAACTTTCAAAATTCGATAATTAGAAAATTCTCTGAGCTCCTTATGTCGCCACAAAAATTTCTATGTCCTAGAAAATTTTCCTTTGCTATCAAGGTAGTTCCGGACCCTTGCTACTGCGCATCCATTTCGCGCATCTCGTTTTTTACCCTTTCAGTTTCGCTGTTTTGAAAATTGATTTAAATAACGTCAGAAGTTGAATCCTTTTCTATAACTTATCAAACTATTTTGCTAATTCATGGAACGTTTCAGGCAAAAATGAAATGTTTTCAAAACACGCTTAGATTTTTATTGCCTGACTTGATCACTCTTTGGATTCAAAACAACAAATTCATACCTTTATGAAAATGAAGTAACAAAAAATGAATTTGACATGTTATTCTCAAAATCAATTCGAAATACGTCTTAGATTCTCTGGAGATTACAAAGACGATTTGACAAGTTTCGGACAGGTTAATGTACTAGAACCCAGTCCCGCGCTGACAGGATTTGTGTTTTTTGACCAAAAACCTTGGATTTAGTCGCTCATAGCTCGTCTATTAGTACGTTGACCCCCAATGTTTTTCTTTTTATTTAAACCTACATATCATTTTCTTTGGAATTAGTGCGGGAAGAAAAAATTCATAGTTAAAATTGTCATGAATTTTCAACATTTTTACAACCACACACGCATATAACTGCGCCGAATTGCAAGCAATTTCGCTTCTAGAATTTAATTTTCACGCCACTTTCAAAAGATTGCATGGTTTTTTTTTATCAAGGTATGTTTCCTAGATTCAACAACTGTTTTTATTAAATCCAATCGAGCAATTCGAATTCATTGGTGGGGACAGATTTTCGGCAAAAACGCGCGGAAAACTGAAAAATCACACCTTTTTGACGCCTTATATCTCGAAAACCAATACGGGGACCCCCTTCTTTTTTATTATTATTATTATTATTTGAATGCCCTAACAATAAACTTCGAATGACAGAATTTAAAAAATATATTCATAGAAGAATTTTGAAGATCCGGTACTACCTTAAACAAGCGAATATCTCTATATTATATCCTCGCAAAAGATTCGGCAACATGTTGGAAGTTCTTGATTCAGCTCCAAAAACTCGCAACGCATGCAGAATGGCGAACTCTTTGAAAGTTGATTCGTGTAAGAGCTTCATCAACGATTTTTCGCACAACGCCTAAATTGCAGTTCAATGCTCTAATACGTACTTTGCGCGAGTAGTTGATTTGTGTATAAAAAAAAAATCGACAAGTCGTATTGCGAAAAATCGTCATGCGAATCGTCCCGTGTAACATCATTTTAAGGTCACGCTCATTTCCAAGAATCGCTCAATAGCTCAACTATTAATAAACCGAAAAAAATATGCATTCATGGCGTGACATCATTTCAAGGAAGTAAGGTCACGCTCATTTCCAAGAATCGCCTGACCAAAGACTGACAAACAACATTATTCAGACAACTCCCTTATCTCGTCTCAACTCCTGAAGACATGGAATCGTTTGTTGAAGATCTTAAGAAGGAACTCCGATGTTCCCTGTGTAATGATACTTTCACTGAACCAAAGATCTTGTCTTGTTTCCACACATTTTGTAAGCCTTGCGTCAAACGACACGCCGAGCAAGTCCACCAAATCAACATCTTCAAGTGCCCTCGATGCAAATCACAGACTTCTCTATCAGAACTAAGCAGCGTCGAAGATCTACAGCCAAGTCTAATACATTCCACAATGTTGAAGGGTCTGGCGTTGATAGAAGGAGAAAAGGCTTGTTCTGCTTCTGAGAGTCATTCGTCAGCTTCTTGGTATTGTTTTGATTGTGATCATTCACTTTGTCAAGAATGCGAGAAGAGCCATTCGTTTTTCATTAAAGATCACAAAGTCGTTCGTCTGGCTGATTTGAAGAAAAAAGATATTCAGTTCGTAATAACAAGAGAAAATCCTTGTACAAGTCACACTCATCATAGGCTAGAGTTCTTCTGTGAAGATTGTGATGCAATGATTTGCAGGACGTGCTTGATACATGATCACAGGAATTATAACACAATGTCATTAGATAAGTTTACTTCGATCAAGAAAGCAGTATTGTCACAGCATCTACAGGTATTAGAGCAGTTGAGATTAGATGACAAGGAAAAGCAACAACAAGAAAAGATTGCTAACACTATCAAACAACAAGGAGAAAAGGCAAAAAAAGAAGTCAAAGACAAAACCAAGAAAATCATCCAAATACTACAAGACAACGAACGAGAATTGCTGAGACAAATCGATGAGAAGTTGGACACAGCCACAACCAACTTGAATATAATTCATCATATTCCAGCCGTCAAGGAATACATCAAGAACGTGATGGAAAGAGGACTGGCAAGTGAAATGATGAACATTCAAGAGACACAATGCTCTCAGAAATTCATCTTCAACCACATTCCAATCTGGAAAATTGAATTTATTCCTAATCAAGGGCTGACGAAACAAGTGAATTTAGGGCTGGGAAAAATACGCACTTTAGAAACAGACCACAGGATGAGCACTATTCAGGTGAAATCTGGGACGGAGGCTTTAAAGAAAGAAAAGCTGATAGTGACGACAAAACGCTCTACAGGAGAAGTCAATCATGATCCAAGGGATATTATAGACGTTCAAATCAAGCCTGAAGAAAATGTGAAAATAGAAAAGAAATATGTGAGAACTGATGGTAAAGTAGAAGTTGAATTCATTGCTAAAGTAGCTGATCAGTTGACAGCAGAGGTTCAAGTGAATGGGAATCATGTATCTAACAGTCCACTAGTGGTGAATGTCAAGCCACAAGAGATGAGAACAACAGGGCAGTTTAATGTGAAAGGTGTAAATATAGATTATAGTTATGTTAATGGTATAGCAGTAAACAGAGACAATAGCAGGATCGCTGTTTTAAGTGATTCTTCTGACTGTGTCCATGTATTCACCACAGATGGAGATCTCTTACTGACATATGGTACTCGAGGTAGTGCACAGGGACTGTTGTATGGTCCTGAAGGCTTAGCATTTCTGAATGATACAGATTTAGTCATAGTAGAATGCGGAGATGATAGAATATGTATAGTGAACACTACAACAGGGACATTAGTAAAAACCTTTGGTAACCAAGGTGACGGGGATGGAGAATTTATTTTTCCAAATGGAGTACACGTTGATGACGATGGTAACATCATTGTGTGTGATGGTGATAATCGTCGTGTTCAAGTCTTCACAAGAGACGGGGACTATCAATATCAGTTTGGTTTGACAACACAGGACAAGTTTGATCCACGAGATGTGATAACACATGATGGACTGTTTTACGTCAGTGATAAAAATAATCATCTTATTCATGTATTTGAGAAGAAAGGTAACGTACCGACTAGAATATCGACGATTGGTGGTAAAGGTACTGCTGATGGTCAGCTTAATGGACCATGGGGCCTGGCTATTGATAATCACCATCATCTACTGGTGTGTGATTATGGTAATAACCGCGTACAAAAATTCACATTGGATGGTCGTTTTGTAGGAAGTACTTGGGATGAAATCAAGAACCCTACATATATAACTGTTTTAAAGGATGGTCAGTTATTAGTTAGTACTTATGGTTCTGGTGTCTGGTGTGTAAGGTAGAAATTGGCTATTACTTTATTGTAACGTATTTGATCGGTATGTCATTTTGGTGATATCCTTGGGTTTGACATGTGCTAACATATGACCATTCGCAGTTTATACTTTTGTTTTTATTCTTTTTTACTTTTCTTTCCGTTTTGTTTTCTTTGGTCTCCTTTTAAAGCTTCACTTTTTAGTCAAATATTCATGTATCGAGTCCGAAACTAAACAAGAAAAGGAAGAAATAAATAAATAACAAAATAGTGAAGCAGTGAAAGGAGACAAAAGGTTATATATAATCTTTTACTATATTATCCATTGTTATTCGCTACAGCTGTTTTGAAAAGATCAAATAGGAAATGAGAGCTTTTTCGTAGAGAAGAATCGAGGTCCTTGCTATTTTTATCGATAGATGTATTAATAGACTTTTTACGAATACGTATTGACGATTAGTAAAGGCTTTCATTCTATGACAATATTCGTAAGAAATGTAAAAATAGAACTGAATTTGGGTCTCTGAACAACAAATAATTTTGTATCTGATGATTGGGATGAAGTTGATGTTTACATAAGGAATGCATCCTCTTTTACTCAGTTAAAAAAACCTTTATCGTTAGTTTTTTTACCAAATACTTTTACCAAATAGTATATTTGTTATAGAAAATTTGCCATCAGAAGGACTTCGAACTCTAAAGCCAAAATATGGTTTAGTCGTTCAATTTTTCATTGGATTTCATCACTAGGATACAATAGATAAATTAAGGATTTTTAAAATCTAGAGGTTTGGGACCTGTCAATATTTTTGGTCTGAGGGAAGGAGAGTGGGGAAGGTGTCGGAGAACTTTCGTTCGTTGCGACATCTTGAAGATTAACTGCATGTTAATCCCCAGCAAGACGCACTAGTTATCTCAGTTTTCTTGTGATCTCTCATTTACAGTGGCTGCAAATATACCTGTCATATAATCCCCCCTCCAGTTGCCTGGCTAAGAAACATGTGATCCCTTTATATCCTCCAACCCTCCAGCCAATAAATAATGACCGATCCTTTGGTAATGGAAAGAAACTTGATTGTCAAATATCAATATTTTTTTCAATAAACTAAAGAGAAAGGCTACAGTTTGAGAGTAGTGAATTATTTGGTTCCAGCAAAATTTTCTGAAATGGGACTGACTCGAATCCTCATTAATTATTCATCAATTTTACGGCATTGCTACGATCTCTTTCAGTCCCTAAAAGACGGAATAAGGTGCTGACATCTGTCTCGCGCACGACGCCGGGCATTTTGGCGTTTGTCTCTTTGCAATAGACCTTTTTACCGATACTGCGGCCATCTTGAATTCTACTGTTTTTATTAAGCATTGGAATGCCGGAGGGATTAACTACTTTGAAAGTTTTAGACTGCACAGCTGTCAGGATGTCTTTTTAAATAACTTCACGCTTTTCAATGAGAAGCACATCTAAGAACCAATTGAATTTACTGGTAGTTGCAACAATATGCGAAACACCAAGACTTCAAATTATTTGAAAACATAACCACGCCACTCTATACTTTATAAATGTTCTACGTGTTTGCCCTCTCGGCATTCCATAATTCAAGATGGCCGCCGTATCATTATAAATGGTTTTTTCTTTCGGGCTTTCATCACCTTTAGCGTGCGGTATTACTGCACAGAGCATGCCAAAAGCTGTAGGTAATAGACTCTCAAAGCTTCGGTTTAATGTTTTCCAATTTCCGACGACATGCCATTCCCTTCAGAATAAGTTTCTTTGTTTCAGTCGTAACCACATTCATGTGTCTTCTCGTGCACAACCGTCAAAAAAAGATTGATATTTTAAGGAATGACACGTGTCTGAAAAAATAATTACGCGCAAGACGAATGTCTATTGAATAGAAGAAACCTTCCCGCTTTTCAGTCATTCATTTCCATTTTCTTTCGGATCACTGGTCGCTCTTTCTCTCATTCTCTCCCTTCTACTTTTCAAACCCGCACCACTGTACATCCTAGACGAGGTAGACGCAGCCCTCGATCTCTCACACACCCAGAACATCGGTCAAATGGTAAAATCCCACTTCAAACATTCCCAGTTCATCGTAGTCTCACTCAAAGACGGCATGTTCAACAATGCCAATGTTCTCTTCAAGACCAAGTTCGTCGATGGCGTCTCCACAGTGACTCGCTTTGCGCAGAATCCATCTAGCCGTGGAGGCGACCATACAATGGGCAAAACCACAGCCAAGAAGGGTCAAGATAGATTAAAGAGAGTCAGGATAGATACGACGACACAACCGCTGACCACCACTCAGTCTTTAACGTCTTCCTAGATCTACTTCTTAGCGACCGTATACAAAGATCAAAACACTTCCGGTAGGAAATAAGACGTGGCAGCCATGTTGGAAGATACCTCAGATCCAACATGGCGAATATGATGTCATATCAGGAGTGTGCAATCGAGTTCTTTGGTCGTGTGATTAACAATGTCTCATTTATTTTATACATTTTTTCGTGACTCGCCATTAATCTCTTTCTCTAGGCATGTGGAAATCCCCACCATCATACGAGTAACATATAATACCCTGCTCTAACAGAGAACTTAGAGGCTAGGAGATGTCATAATATATAAAATACCTTTTTCTTGGAATATATCACAAACGGATGTAAGAATATTGATTGTAAACAATTGAAGAAATAGAAAACGCGCGCGCGTGTTGTGTGCTGTCATAAAGCACGCGGGGGTTGGCAGAACACGAGAGAAGTGTTAGGAGAAGTACGAAGCGTACCGGAGTGTTTCTCGACACTTCTCGAGTGTTCTGC
Organism: Actinia tenebrosa; assembly: GCF_029948245.1. Classification (NCBI taxonomy): domain Eukaryota; kingdom Metazoa; phylum Cnidaria; class Anthozoa; order Actiniaria; family Actiniidae; genus Actinia; species Actinia tenebrosa. The sequence continues at coordinate 15,522,654 of NW_028292581.1, read as the reverse complement.
CAATCACCAATTGCTTTGTAACTCCACACAGCACAGCAAGTTTATTATTTCTTTCATTTAAATACAAATTACAATAACCGTTATCTTAGATAGGAGTGACGCAAATAAAAATGCACGCACGTGCTGTGTGTTCTAATGAAGCACGAGATCCCAAACAATCAGAAAGCAAGATTTAGAGCAGTTATTTTATAATGTGTTATAAGTACGAAAGTCTTTAAAAAACTTCAATAGCTATTCGTAAAAAGGCTATCTATACATCTATCGATAAAAATTCGAAGCTCGAAGCCCAAGTGCTTTATGATTGCACACAGCACAGCAAGCAACTTTTTTATTTCTTTTATAAAATACAAAATACAATAATAGATAGAAATGACGCAACGGAAAGTGCGCGCGCGTGCAATGTGTTCTCATAAAGCACGCGCTCCAAACCAATCAGAACGCGACATTCATAACAGTTATTTTATAATGTCCGATAAGTCATATTAGCCTGATAAAGATATTTTTTTAAAAACGCTTTCCAGAAATGGGTTCCTTTTCTAATCCAAAGTAATTCAGTCACTTGTGTCTAAACGAACCAGGATTTCTTTATAAACAATTCCTTACCTTACAAAATCTAAAGATACAGTACATCTTGTATATATATCATGTTATGTTGGTGTTTCAGTATTTTCTTTTGTCTTGTGGTACTTTTAGAATAAACATTTTCATAAGATCAAAGTTTTCCTTTTTCTCTTTTCCCTCCGTTTCATCTCTTTTCCTTTCTTGCTTACTTTTTGCCCCTTTGCTTTCCTTTCTTTATCTTCTAACACGGGTTTTTAATAAATCCCAAATAAAGGGCACAAAAAACGACCGTTTAATGGATTAGACAACGATGGTAGATTGCATTGTCATCCACCATTTGCACACGAAATCTTTCGAAAAACTTTCGAAATTCGATAATTAGAAAATTCTCTGAGCTCCTTATGTCGCCACAAAAATTTCTATGTCCTAGAAAATTTTCCTTTGCTATCAAGGTAGTTCCGGACCCTTCCTACTGCGCATCCATTTCGCGCATCTCTTTTTTTACCTTTTATATTTGCGCTGTTTTGAAAATTGATTTAAATAATGTCAGAGTTGAATCCTTTTCTATAACTTATCAAACTATTTTGCTAATTCATGGACCTTTTGAGGCAAAAATGAAATGTTTTCAAAACATGCTTAGATTTTTGTTGCCTGACTTGATCACTCTTTTGATTCTAAACAACAAATTCATAACTTTATGAAAATGAAGTAACAAAAAATGAATTTGACATGTTATTCTCAAAATCACTTCGAAATACGTCTTAGATTCTCTGGAGATTACAAAGACGATTTGACACGTTTCGGACAGGTTAATGTACTAGAACCCAGTCCCGCGCTGACAGGATTTGTGTTTTTTGATCAAAAACCTTGGATTTAGTCGCTCATAGCTCGTCTATTAGTACGTTGACCCCCAATGTTTTTCTTTTTATTTAAACCTACATATCATTTTCTTTGGAATTAGTGCGGGAAGAAAAAATTCATAGTTAAAATTGTCATGAATTTTCAACATTTTTACAACCACACACGCATATAACTGCGCCGAATTGCAAGCAATTTCGCTTCTAGAATTTAATTTTCACGCCACTTTCAAAAGATTGCATGGTTTTTTTTATCAAGGTATGTTTCCTAGATTCAACAACTATCGTTTAAAACACTTTTCTGTTTTTCTTTATTAAATCCAATCGAGCAATTCGAATTCATTGGCGGGGACAGATTTTCGGCAAAAACGCGCGGAAAACTGAAAAATCACACCTTTTTGACGCCTTATATCTCGATAACCAATACAGGGACCCCATTCTTTATTATTATTATTATTATTTGAATGCCCTAGCAATAAACTTCGAATGACAGAATTTTTAAAAAAAATTCATAGAAGAATTTTGAAGATCCGGTACTACCTTAAACAAGCGAATATCTCTATATTATATCCTCGCAAAAGATTCGGCAACATGTTGGAAGTTCTTGGTTCAGCTTCAAAAACTCGCAACGCATAGAGAATAGCGAACACTTTAAAAGTTGATTCGTGTAAGAGCTTCATTAACGATTTTTCACACAACCCCTAAATTGCAGTTCAATGCTCTAATACGTACTTTGCGCGAGTAGTTGACTTGTGTATAAAAAAAATCGACAAGTCGTATTGCGAAAAATCGTCGATGCGAATCGTCCCGCTCGATCGCTTAATAGCTCAACTATTAATAAACCGAAAAAAATATGCATTCATGGCGTGACATCATTTCAAGGAAGTAAGGTCACGCTCATTTCCAAGAATCACCTGACCAAAGACTGACAAACAACATTATTCAGACAACTACCTCATCTCGTCTCAACTCCCGAAGACATGGAATCGTTCGTTGAAGATCTTAAGAAGGAACTCCAGTGTTCCCTGTGTAATGATACTTTCACTGAACCAAAGATCTTGTCTTGTTTCCACACATTTTGTAAGCCTTGCGTCAAACGACACGCCGAGCAAGTCCACCAAATCAACATCTTCAAGTGTCCGCGATGCAAATCACATACCTCTCTACCAGAACTAAGCAGCGTCGATGATCTACAGCCAAGTCTACTACATTCAAGAATCTTGAAGGGTCTGGCGTTGGTAGAAGGAGAAAAGGCTTGTTCTGCTTCTGAGAGTCATTCGTCAGCTTCTTGGTATTGTTTTGATTGTGATCATTCACTGTGTCAAGAATGCGAGAAGAGTCATTCGTTCTTCATTAAAGATCACAAGGTCGTTCGTTTGGCTGATTTGAAGAAAGAAGATATTGAATTCCTAATAACAAGAGAAAATCCTTGTTCAAGTCACCCTCATCACAGGCTAGAGTTCTTCTGTGAAGGTTGTGATGCAATGATTTGCAGGACATGCTTGATAGATCACAAGGATCATAAGACAATGTCATTAGATAAGTTTGCTTCGATCAAGAAAGCTGAATTGTCACAGCATCTGCAGGTAATAGAACAGTTGAGATTAGATGACAAGGAAAAGCAACAACAAGAAAAGATTGCTAACACTATCAAACAACAAGGAGAAAAGGCAAAAAAAGAAGTCAAAGACGAAACCAAGAAGATCATCCAAATACTACAAGACAACGAACAAGAATTGCTGAGACAAATCGATGAGAAGTTGAACACAGCCACAACCAACTTGAATATAATTCATCATATTCCAGCCGTCAAGGAATACATCAAGAATGTGATAGAAAGAGGACTGCCAAGTGAAATGATGAACATTCAAGAGACACAATGCTCTCAGAAGTTCATCTTCAACCATATTCCACCATACTCTAGAATACAATATGTTGCTAATCAAGACCTGATGCGACAGGTGAATTCAGGGCTGGGAGAAATACAAACTTGTTTGAAAACAGACCATACTAAGAGCACTATTCAGGTGAAATCTGAGACAGAAGCTTTAAAAAAAGAAAAGGTTATAGTAACGACTAAAACCTCGACAGGAGAAGTCAATCATGATCCAAAGGATGTTATAGACGTTCAATTCAAGCCTGAAGAAAATGTGAAAATAGAAAAGAAATACGTGAGAACTGATGGTAAAGTAGAAGTTGAATTCATGGCTAAAGTAGCTGGTCAGTTGACAGCAGAGGTTCAAGTGAATGGGAATCATGTATCTAACAGTCCACTAGTGGTGAATGTCAAGCCACAAGAGATGAGAACAACAGGACAGTTTAACATGAAAGGTGTAAATACAGATACTAGTTATTTAAGAGGTATAGCAGTAAACAGTGACAATAGCAGGATCGCTGTTTCAAATGGTTCTTCTGAATGTGTCCATGTATTCACCACTGATGGAGATCTCTTACTGATGTATGGTACTCGAGGTAGAGCACAGGGACAACTTTCTTATCCTCAAGGTTTAGCATTTCTGAACGATACAGATTTAGTCATAGCAGACTTTGGTAATCATAGAATATGTATAGTGAACACTACAACAGGGACATTAGTAAAAAACTTTGGTAACCATGGTAACGGGGATGGAGAATTTGGTTATCCATGTGGAGTACACGTTGATGACGATGGTAACATCATTGTGTGTGATGGTGATAATCGTCGTGTTCAAGTCTTCACAAGAGACGGGGACTATCAATATCAGTTTGGTTTGGCAACACAGGACAGGTTTACTCTATTTGATGCGATAACAAATGATGGACTGTTTTACGTCAGTGATAAAAATAATCACGTTATTCATGTATTTGAGAAGAAAGGTAACGTACCGACTAGAATATCGACGATTGGTGGTAAAGGCAGTGCTGGTGGTCAGCTAAATGCACCATGTGGCCTGGCTATTGATAATGACCATCATCTACTGGTGTGTGATAATGGTAATAACCGCGTACAAAAATTCACATTGGATGGTCGTTTTGTAGGAAGGACTTTTGATGTAATCAAGAACCCTACATATATAACTGTTTTAAAGGATGGTCAGTTATTAGTTAGCACGTATGGTTCTGGTGTCTGGTGTGTAAAGTAGAATTTGGCTATTATTTTACTGTATCGTATTTGATCGGTATGTCATTTTGGTGATATCCTTGGGTTTGACATGTGCTAAAATATGACCATTCGCAGTTTATACTTTTGTTTTTATTCTTTTTTAGTTTTGTTTTCGTTTGGTTTCCTTTGGTCTTATTTCAAAGCTTCACTTTTTAGTCAAATATTCATATATCGAGTCCGAAACTAAACAAGAAAAGGAAGAAATAAATAAATAACAAAATAGTGAAGCAGTGAAAGGAGACAAAAGGTTACATATACTCTTTTACTATATTAACCATTGTTATTCGCTACAGATGTTTTGAAAAGGTTTTCATAGTTCTAGGACAATATTCGTAAGAAATGTAAAAATAGAACTGAATTTGGGTCTCTGAACAACAAATAATTTTGTATCTGATGATTGGGATAAAGTTGATGTTTACATAAGGAATGCATCCTCTTTTACTCAGTTAAAAAAACCTTTATCGTTAGTTTTTTTACCAAATACTTTTACCAAATAGTATATTTGTTATAGAAAATTTGCCATCAGAAGGACTTCGAAGTCTAAAGCCAAAATATGGTTTAGTCGTTCAATTTTTCATTGGATTTCATCACTAGGACACAATAGATAAATTAAGGATTTTTAAAATCTAAAGGTTTTGTGACCTGTCATTATTCTTGGTCTGAGGGAAGGAGAGTGGGGAAGGTGTCGGAGAACTTTCGTTCGTTGCGACATCTTGAAGATTAACTGCATGTTAATCCCCAGCAAGACGCACTAGTTATCTCAGTTTTCTTGTGATCTATCATTTCTAGTGGCTGCTAATACCTGTCATATAATCCCCCCTCCAGTTGCCTGGCTAAGAAACATGTGATCCCTTTATATCCTCCAACCCTCCAGGCAATAAATAATGACCAATCCTTTGGTAATGGAAAGAAACTTGCTTGTAATCATTAATAATTTTTCAATAAACTAATGAGAAAGGCTACAGTTTGAAAGTAGTGAATTTGAGAGAGCAAAACGTTCTGAAATTGGACTTGCTCGAATCCTCATTAATTAACCACTTGCTACGATCTCCTTCAGTCCCTAAAAGACGGTATAAGGTGCTAATATCTTTCTCGCCCACGACGCCGGGCATTCTGGCGTTTGTCTCTTTGCAATACACCATTATATTGATACGGCGGACATCTTGAATTCTATTGTTTTAATTAAAACAAGAGATGCCATAAGGGGGCAACCATTGGTAAATGTATAGACTGCACAGCTGTCATTATGTCTTCATATAACTTTACGCTTTTCAATGATAAGCACATCTAAAAAGCAATTGAATTTACTGGTAGTTGCAACAATGTGCGAAACGCCAAGACTTCAAATTATTTGGAAACACAACCACGTCACTCTATATTTTATAAATGTTCTACGTGTTTGCCACCTCGGCGTTCCATAATTCAAGATGGCCGCCGTATCAGTAAAAAGGTACATTCTTTCGCACTTTCATCACCTTTTGCGTGCGGTATTACTGAACAGAGCATGGCAAAAGATGTAGGTAATAGACCTTTAAAGCTTCGGTTTAATATTTTACCATTTTAGACCACGTGCCATTCTCTTTAAAATGAGTTTATTTGTTTGAGTCGTAACCATATTCATGTGTCTTCGCATATACAACCGTTCAACGAAGAAATGATAATCTAGGGAATGCGATGTGGTCTGAAATGGGAAAACATTAAGTCAAATATGAATGGTTCTATTGGATCGGAAAAACCTTCTCACTATTCACTCTTTCAATTCCATTTTCTTTCAGATCGCTGGTCGCTATTTTTCTCATTCTCTCCCTTCTACTTTTCAAACCCGCACCGCTGTACATTCTAGACGAGGTAGACGCAGCCCTTGATCTCTCACACACCCAAAACATCGTTCAAATGGTGAAATCCCACTTCAAACATTCCCAGTTCATCGTAGTCTCACTCAAAGACGGTATGTTCAACAATGCCAACGTTCTCTTCAAGACCAAGTTCGTCGATGGCGTCTCCACAGTGACTCGCTACGCGCAGAATCCATCTAGCCGTGTAGGCAACCATACAACGGGCAAAATCACAGCCAAGAAGGGTCAAGATAGATCAAAGAGAGTCAGGATAGATACGACGCCACAACCGCTGTCCACCACTCAGTCTTTAACGTCTTCCTAGATCTACATCTTAGCGACCGTATACAAAGATCTATAATGTCTTAAAATATATTGTAAAAACATGCACTAAGCATGGTTTGAGTTGTTTAAGTTCTTGGGTTGCAAAACACTTCCGGTAGGAAATGAGACGTGGCAGCCATGTTGGAAGACACCTCCGATCGACTATGATGTCATATCAGGGGTGTACGATCGAGTTCTTTTGGCGCATGATCAGCAATGTCTCAGTTATTTAATTTTTTTTTTTCGTGACTCGTGATTAATTGTTTCTCCAGGCACGTGGAGATCTCCACCGTCATATAAGAGTAACATCTAATAACCTGCTCTAACTGAGAACTTAGAGGCTAGGAGATATCATAATGTATAAAATACCTTATGTGTTTTTGTGCGATATATCACAATCAAATGTAAGAATATTGATTGTAAACAATTGTCCGATAAGTCAAATTAGCCTGATAAAGATATTAAACGCTTTCCAGAGATGGGTTCCTTGATAATCCAAAGTAATTCAGTCACTTGTGTCTAAACGAGCCAGGAATTACATTGTCATTCACCATTTGCACACGAAACATAAACACTATCGAAATTCGATAAATAGAAAATTCTCTGAGCTCGTTATGTCTCCACAAAGATTTCTATATTTCCTAGTAAACTTTTCCTTTACTTCTGAACAAGCGAATATCCCCGAATATCAGGCAGCTCAAGTCTATATTTCTTGTGATTTGCGGGTCAATAATCCAAGAATTTATAAACAGACGCTGTTGTGAATACTTCTTGATTTGGTTTGAGTTATCAAACACCATTGAGCCTTAATACAACAAAAAAAAAATCAACACGTCTGCAAAAACAAGAACTGGATCAAAGGTACTTTGCTATTAAATGGCTTCTCGCAATTAGCCAATCAAAATTGTGGTGAAACACATTATCCAATTAGAATCATCTACACTAACTATTCGTTCTTAATAACATTTGGGGTACTGGAATTGAACGGATGTAATCGGTGAGTAAAAAATATTCATGTAAAATAACTCTATTAGCGTTAAAAGTTCACTGTTTAGTACACTGAAATTTTATCCAAATGAACTCGAACGAATTCTTGGTACGATTTCAACGATCTTTCTGCCACTTTTGATCTTAGTACATATTTGCCAGTTATTGTTCATACTGTACGGTTGTCACAATTTCCCTTGAAAAGTGGCATATAGTTTATAATAATCATTTTTAATCTATCTATCTATTTTTAAGTCTAAGGTGAAGTCACTCTTCACCACTCTTCACCGCTACGCGCTGATCGAGAAAACAGTCGCAACAGCGATACACTGCCGCCAATCAGAGAATATAAAGGTATACCGACCAATTTATTTGATTGACGGAAGTGTTTTGCCCAATTTTCCTGTCGCGACTATTATCTCGATCAGCGCGTAGCAATGAAAAGAGTGGTAAGCAAGTTTCTCTCTTAACTAAGAATCTTTAGATTTTCATGTAAAAAATTGTATAGTTTGAACAAGAATTCCTAATATTCATTCAATTTATATAAATAAAATCATGTTTAAAATTATCTTTTTCCGCTATTGACTAACTTTATTCAATTCCCACAGGAGTTAAAATTTGGAAGAATGTGGCTTCGATGTATGTTCGTCTTGGCCGTGGCTTCGTCCTTTGTACTGTAAGTTTAAGCTTCACACATTAAATTTTGAAATGACTTTCGCTCGAAAGTCATTTCAAAATTTTCAACTTTGTCCAGTATTCTATGCATTAGTCATTTTTGATCTTAGAGTTTTCTGAAATATGTTTATTATATTTTTCTTATTTTTCAGTTGTTTTCCCTTCTTTCCTAAACGTAAGTACTACTAAAAGGTTGTTTACTTCATTACAATCTGCTCGGAAAAAAAATTTGATATCGTTTTAATTTATTATTATTTTATTTATGTGTTAATTTTTTTTATATAAAAATAAAGTCGTCCATTTCATTGACCGTTAATTGCACTGGATTTCTCGTTACTGTAGTGTCGTCTTTCGGATGCTTTGTTTATAAACTCACATCTTAAAAAGAACATTCAAATAAAAAAAGTTATGAATTTAAGTTTTTTTAGCTTTTCAAGTAGTTTTAATTACTTTTATTTTCCGATTTTTATAGGAAAATAACTTTTGCATTTGGTAATTTGAAAAAGAATAACAAATGGTAGACCTGAAAGTGGCACCAGACCATTACTGGGCGATATATAATAACATTTAAAATTATGCAAAATAAATTATATAAACAACTGTTTTCTGACACGCAAGTTGGACCACACGCACGAAATGAGAAAAAGGGGTTTGCTGGACGTCGATCAAAATTTTTCCAGTAACAAAATGTCGCAGTCGAGAGCATTCTAAAGTTTTTTAAATGGTATGTTCCTAGATGTAATGCTATCAAGGTCTGCCGCGCGCCCATGGAATGTTTTCAAGGGCACTCGTCTATGGGAGGGCATTGATTGACGTACAATAAAACCTACTTCTTACCGTCATTATCATAATTTCGATTTAAAAAATAGTTATTTCATTCAACTCATAGCATGCAAATACTTGAAAGCACTTGGTATCGAAGGATTGATACCGGATGCCGCCTTCCAGGCATCGTCTCAACTCAGTGTCCATCACAGGCCCCAACTTGCTCGACTCTACAATGTTAGACGTGGACGAGACGCAGGGGGGTGGTCTGCCAAGACAAAAGATGGACACCAGTGGATTCAAGTTGATCTTGGTGCGAGGAGGCTGGTGACGGAAGTCTTGACTCAAGGACGACAGGATGCGAAGGAGTGGGTCAAGAAGTTTACTGTTGGGTACAGCGAGGACGGTGAACATTACAAAATGTATAGAGATGACTTATCATTCACTCAGGTATGGTGTTATAGTAATAATCTATCTCATTTTTCTTCCCATTTATCCATCCATCCATCCATCCATCCTTCTATCCCTCCGTCTATTCAATCGTACATCGGTCCACCCACCCATTACTTCGTTATTTTATTTTGTTTTTTTCATTTTTACACAGGATTTTTCTGCAAATTTTGACAACAACAAGATAGTAAAGAACAAATTCAATCCTCCAATCAGAGCACGTTTCATTAGAATATTTCCGTGCAAGTGGCACGGGCGCATCTCCATGAGAATTGAATTCAGAGGAACGCCATGGCCAGGTATGCCGTTAAACTCGTTCTCAATCACTTTCCACGAGGTAAATTTTGTTGGATGCAATCAAAGTGTTTATATATGACATGAAAGAGATCTTACAAACTTGACTCGCGTGATAGCGAGACCAGGAATCCAACCAGAAACCCCAGAGGTGAGTGGCGAGTGCATTACAACGACACCAACCTTAACCCTATTGCTGTGTTCTGTCGCCTCCTTGTAGTAGCTTTTGTTTGTCGGTTTTGGATCCTTCGCACTTCTCAGGTTACATCTTTACAGGGACTAGTTGAATGAATGTTTCTTAGTGCACATGCTTGAACCGTTATTTGCACGAAGTTATTTGCAGTTAGACTCGCCAATAACAATTAAATTTGAATCCTTATTTTTGTTTTACTCATAGCATCTAAATTCTTGAATGCACTTCGTATCGAAAAAGGATTGATACCAGATACCACCTTCAAGGCATCGTCTCAACTCAGTGTCCATCACAGACCCCAGCTAGCTCGACTCTACAATGTAAGAAATGGACCAGACGCAGGAGGGTGGTCTGCCAAGACGAGAGATGGACATCAGTGGATTCAGGTTGATCTTGGTGCGAGGAGACTGGTGACTGAAGTCTTGACTCAAGGACGACAGGATGCGAAGGAATGGGTCAAGAAGTTCACTGTTGGGTACAGCGAGGACGGTGAACATTACAAAATGTATAGAGATGACTTATCATTCACTAAGGTATGGTTATTGAATTAATCTAGATTGAGATTTACTTAATCTATTCTCTTATTCATCCATCCTAATTTCCATCCATCTATTCATCCATCTAACCATCTTTCCATTCATCCATTACTTACATCCTTATTTTTTCGTTATTTTTCCATAGGATTTTTCTGCAAATTTCGACAACAATAGGGTAGTTAAAAACAAATTCAATCCTCCAATCAGAGCACGTTTCATTAGAATATTTCCGTGCAAGTGGCACGGGCGCATCTCCATGAGAATTGAATTCAGAGGAACACCATGGCCAGGTATGCCGTTAAACTCGTTCTCGATCACTGTCGACAAAGTAAATTTTTGTGGACGTCGATAAACAAAGTGTTTCTATGTCATTATCGGCAAACCCTACTTCGTCGAGACGACGCCTCTTTACAAGACCTCTTTACCTTGGTGTCATTGTCTTGAGAATAAGATTCTTTGTTTAAGTCGTATTAATGTTGTATCCATGGATAAGATACAAACCTTATCAAACTAGTTTCTTTCTTTTTATTTCTTTAGGTTAAAATAATTAAAATATTAGAAAGTCAAATCAAGGGCCGATCTCAGGTGAAAGACAGGGGAAAAAAAGACAAGCCTACCTCGCATTCGACGCCGCATTCCATTTTCCAGTGAAGTAATATAGTGTATATACGCTAAGATAAAAAGTAAGAATGACTTGTAGCCACTATATTATAAATGTAATATAAACAATCAATGTAGGTAATAAAGAATATAGGCACTCCATAAGTAAATAAGAAAGCCTTGTAGCCAATATATATAAACAATCATATTAAATGGGCATAAATGTCTTTTTGCATAAAGGTGTTTAATTTATTTCTTTTCTTTCTTTCTTTCTTTCTTTGATTGTTTGTTTGTTTGTTTGTTTATTTATTTATTTATTTGTTTATGTAGTTCCGCAGGTTCTTTTTGTTCTTCTTGTTCTTTTTGTTCTTCTTGTTCTTTTTGTTCTTTTTGTTCTTTTTGTTCTTCTTGTTCTTTTTGTTCTTCTTGTTCTTCTTGTTCTTCTTGTTCTTCTTGTTCTTCTTGTTCTTCTTGTTCTTCTTGTTCTTCTTGTTCTTCTTGTTCTTCTTGTTCTTCTTGTTCTTCTTGTTCTTCTTGTTCTTCTTGTTCTTCTTGTTCTTCTTGTTCTTCTTGTTCTTTTTGTTCTTCTTGTTCTTCTTCTTCTTCTCCTAGCTTTTTTTTTCCCCCGAAAAGTAATAAGAGAGCTATTAGGAAGATATGATCATGTTCCTGTACTCGTAAACGAAAACATCAGTAAAAAGTCAGTACACTTGCAAACTTTTTGCAGACTTGGTGCTGTTACAGTTTCCCTCTCATAATGCCCCGTCAACCCGTATACGGATATTTTTAAAACGGCTTTTTAATTTATTTGTCGATTGGCCTTTCGTCAACACGCCCTTGAAAAAGGCAACTTTTCGAAGACGCTCATCCCAGAGTCGAAATTTTTTTAAAAGTCCGTTTTCATTTTGGAACTGATTCTGACGTCACTATATTGGAATACGCTTTATCGTCAAACACAAATGACACCCTTCAGACCTTTTTTAGACCACGTGTCTTCCCTAGAGTATCATTTCTTTGTTTAACGGTTGCGCATGAGAAGAAATGGAATATGGATTGGACTCAAACAAAGAATCTTAATCCCAAGAAAATGACACGTGGTCTGATATGGAAAAACGCTACGCCCAAGGTAAACATGTTTATTACGCATGCTGTATATACATTTTCTGATCATTTCAGTTTATTTCAGGTATTCCTGGGGACGGGCGTAAACGATTCGCTGAAAACGAGATTTTTAATTTAAATGATTCCGCTTTGTTCGTACTTTGATAGTTACTGAGTTATCAAAGCTTTTCATGGTGGTAAGATACATTAAGCCTCAATACACTCCATAACAACAGGTCCATGAAATCAAAGAATTGGAGCAAAGCTGCCGTGACAGTTAAAGAGCTTCCCGCTATGAGCCAATCAAAACTACGTTGGAGAATATCATCCAATCAGAATGCTTCAATATTGTAAAGGAAATATACACTAGCTGTTCGTTCATTTTGACAGATAATTATTAGCATTTGGAATACATATGAAGTTGAAGAATTCAAGAATGTAATTGGTAGGTAAAAACATTTAAAAGAGCTCAAGAGCGAAACTTTTTTTCTGTTGCCGATAATTTTGCTACGCGTTTCATCTTTGTATATTTAAATACTTTAATTCCCATTTTTTTCGAAATATTTCGATCTCTTTAGTTCGTACATTATCCAACAACGCGTCATGGCAACTTTTCCTATCATGTTTAATCCTAGTACATTTAACCAGTTATTTTTGCTGCTGTCTTTCTCTTAAGAACTCCCAGCTCTGATTATTCAGTATTAACATTACTATTTCTACTATCAAAGTCTACTGTTAGAATTTAAAGCAGGTTGCTCTTCTTTTAAGTGATAATTTCTCTGAAACAATTCAAAGCTTAAACACGGTTTGTACGAACAATCGTTTTATTTATTCAATTTTTCATTTCATCTCATATTGAAACACTTAATTGTCTTTCTCATTATTGATTAGCTTTATCCAACTCTTGCAGGACTTTGCCTTTTAGCGAAAACTATGTGGCTTCGATGTATCATCGTCTTTGCTTCGTATTTTGTACTGTAAGTTTTACAATATCCAATATAACTACAAACCTATTCATATTCTTCCTCCTTTCAAAGTCAATTCCGAGTTTTATCTCATAATTTCGTCTCATAATTGGGTTTATTCGTGAACTACTCATGCTAAAGTATTTTGGCGTATTTTCTTATTTCAGTTCTTATTGCTTCTTTTCTAAACGTAAGTATTTACATAATGTCAGAGATCAGTGAGACGGATATCTTTTGACACTAATTTGTTTATTTTTAATTTCAAATTGGATCACAATATTTATCGACTTTGTCACACTTTCTTTTCTTTTCGATATTTCTTTAGTCGGTAGTAATCTATTTTTTATCATTAGATTTAAGAATGTTAAAGACGAGCTATATTATTACCGACCAGAGAAAAGGAAAACATTATGATAAAGTAAAATGAAAATAAAAAATCAGTTACAATCCGGTGTTTTTATTTTTCAAAAATAACAAATTTTATTGCCATTTTAAAGTCGTTCATTTTGCGAACTTTGTTTTTAAACTTGGCATAATTATTTGATAGTTTGATTATAAAAACATGAATACGGTATATTGGACAGAGCGGTTAAAAGCATTGAAAAAATATGGCAAAAACATTAGCTTCCAATTTTGAAGGAAGTAATTTCGATTTTGAATAATAATAACATAAGGTAGATCTGAAAGGGCCACCAGATCATTACTGGTCGATGTGTAATGAAAATAATACAAAATAAAGCGATAAACATAAGTTTTCTTGCACGCAAGGTAGACGTCAATCAAAGGGCTTCCATGACAGACATTAAATTTTTTAATGTTTTCAAGGGCACGTGACTATGGAATGTCATGGAAACACCTTGATTGACTTCAAGAAACTCTACTCTCATGTCACTGCCGATAGTCTAAAAATCAATCCCGAAACCATCGCAGAGTCGAGTGACTGTACTACCACCACGTCAGCCTTGACTCCCTGATGGACTACTTCGACGATGCGGCGAACATCTTGGATCGCAAGGCATTATAGGAAGTCCAGGTGGTGCAAATAACGCTGTTACAGTAATGGCGTCAATTGAAATCTTAATAAAACAGCTCACCACGAGATAATACAACAAAACATGAATTACAAAACGGCACATCGATCATCATCTTTACCCATAAAAGAAAGAGAAACACTCGAAAATATATTTTCCGCCATCTTTGTTTTGTCTGTTGTATTTTAACTATAACAAGAAACAAAATGGCCGCATTTATTCTGCTTTTATTTTCCACGTGCAGTTATGCTAATCAAATGAATACCCGCATATTCTGGGGATGTAATCTCTCTTGTGAGCGGAAGTCATGTCTTACATTGTCCCCTAGCAAGATGGCCGCGACGTATTGTCGAAGTAGTCCATGATGTGTTATGTTTCCTTTTACCTTGCGATCGTTATCGCTATGCTGTTTAATCCCGTAAATCCCCCAGGTTACATCTTTACATGGTTACTTGAACCAGCAATCCTTAGTAAGCATGCTTAAACCGTTATTTGCAAGACATTATTTGCAGTTAAATAAAACAATCAAAATGTAGAATAGATAAGTCAGACGATCATCAGTAATTTTATTCGACTCACAGCGTCTAAGTATTGGCAAGCACTTGGTATCGAAGGTGGATTAATACCAGATACTGCCTTCCAGGCATCGTCTCAACTCAGTGTCCATCACAGGCCCCAACTGGCTAGGCTCTACAATGTTAGACGTGGACGAGCCGCAGGGGGGTGGTCTGCCAAGGCGAACGATGGACATCAGTGGATTCAAGTTGATCTTGGTGCGAGGAAGCTGGTGAGTGAAGTCTTGACTCAAGGACGATCGGATGCGAAGGAGTGGGTCAAGAAGTTCACTGTTGGGTACAGCAAGAACGGTGAACATTACAAAATGTATAGAGACGACTTATCATTTACTAAGGTATAGTGTTATAGTAATAATCTATGTCATCCATTCCGCATCCATCCATTCCGCATCCATCCATCCATCCCTCCCTCCCTCCCTCCCTCCCTCCCTCCCTCCCTCCCTCCCTCCCTCCATCCATCCATCTATATCCTGCAGTCCATCCAATCGTCCATCTGTCCATCCACCCATTACTGTACTTCGTTATTTTCATTTTTTCTTTTTTTTTTTTAACCTAGGACTTTTCTGCAAATTTTGACAACAACAGGGTAGTAAAAAACACATTCAATCCTCCAATCAGAGCACGTTTCATAAGAATATTTCCGTGCAAGTGGCATGGGCACATCTCCATGAGAATTGAATTCAGAGGATTGCCAGGTATGCCTTCAAACTCGTTCGAGTCCATAAACATGCGCCCGACAGGATAACTTATCGGCGAGAAAGTATAGGTTTTCGAAGACGTCAATCAAGGTGTTTCATTGACATCCATTGGCGCGTACCTTTGAGAACTTTGTGGTTTTCAATAATTTCATGGAAACACTTTCGTTGAAGTCCACTAACTAAAGGTACTCTGGATAAATCTTATAGAGAATAGACTCTTCTTAAAATTATGTTGAATACTAGGCTAACATGAAAATATAAAAGAAATTACACCCTTTCTTAATGGAATTTGTGGCGTTTCTTTTGTATTTCAATGTTATAGCTTCACCTTCAAGATGAGGTTCCATCGCGGCTAACGCATGACATGAACTGTTCCATGCATGCTACTCAGATGGCTTGGAAGCCGGGCAATACGACAGGCATAGAATCCTACGTACATTGCAATTGCATTCTTGAGAAATAAAACATCATCCTTGAATTTGTTTTTTTTAGAAAAACAGCAAAAGCTCGAAGCATGTCCACGTACCTTTGACATGGGTTTTCTTATTGCTGGATCACGCCATCTTGGGCGAGTTAACTTTGGTTTACAAAAACGTTTCGTCCTGTCAGTTTCAAACATGTTCGAGGTATCTGTACTAGGGTCACATATTGGTCTTGTTACGTATTCCAATAGAGCTGTTGTGGAAATGAGGTAGGTATCATTTGTTATGGACAGACAGAAAGACAGTAGAATACTTGAACTAGCGTAGTGATTATTTTTGTGACGTCATAGCGCCGCCATATTGGATAATTCAAAATGACATTTCCCTTGGTTTCTTTTTTTATATGTTATTCGATTCCATTTTTGAAACTTTAGAATAGAAAAACCAGATACAAAAATTATAATCAAAATTGTAAGATCATACTCTCAATTAGCAGTAGTTTATTTATTACTTTCGTGCAACGTCATAGCGCCGCCATATTGGTTTTTAAGAAAAATGTTTATGCTGGTTACTTTTAATTTGGTTATATTGTTTTTTAATCTTTCATGGAACTCCAAATAGAAAGTCAAGTAATAAAACATAAGCAATCCTAAAACAGCACGTTTTCAAATATCTCGGGGAAAATGAAATTGTTTGAAGCCAAAATGATGAAGTCTCCTCTAACTACATTAAACCACATTAAAATGCCAATAACTTATGTCTTATAGAATGGAAAAGATTATTCTTTAACTAATGTTTTGTCTTTAGATTCCCATCGTTGTCATCTAATTTAGCCGTACAACAAAAAATAAGCCAGATTCCATTCCCAGTCCAGGAAGGACAGCGCGTTGATCTTGGTCTTGATGCTGCTCGTAGTCTCTTTGACGTGAACGGGTCAGAATACATAAGGCGTGCTCTATTAGTGATCGTGTCTGGACTAAGCAATAAAGAACGAGCTTTGAAGATGAGCAACAAGATACAAATAATGGAGAAAGAGGGAATCAAGGTGTATGTCGTTGTTTTAGGAATATTTGTTGAAGGTAGGCCGCGGCTGGCACTAAAAAATGTTTTGGTACCATAAGAAACCCCTCATGTAGTCTCTATGTTTTCTTGGTGACTCTCCGTATAGTAAGTCATGGCCTATTGATAGTTTGAGCATAAGGTTTATTCATAAAGAACCCGAGGGATGGGAGTGAGGGATAAGAACGAACATACAACCCCTAGCTAGCCCCTTCCCTTGGGTGCTCACACTAACCACTTATCCTCTCGTCCTTCCCTTCTCATTTGTAACGTCTGTCAAATAACATTGTTCACGGAGGATAACATTTGACAGTAATTCAACTGATGAACTCGTGGTCCTTTTTTAACGTCTCTAGTTGATTAGGGACGGGACCGCCATTAAGGTGGATGCAATTACAATTGCAGCAGCTTATCCCCAGCTATTTTAAGAACCTCAGTATTGGTCAAGCCGAAACTTAAACCACCGACGACCTCCCGAAGAACAGACCGACGTCGTTGTTACGGATTGAGCCACGAGCTTAATTATTTTGTCTAATTTACCCTATTTATGTGGTATAAACTTGGTGATTCTCTATTTACACCACCCTACCCCTCTTCCCACCCACCATAACTCAATTTAAAAAATGACTAGCGACATATAGTAAATACGTTTTTGGTGTGCAGAATTGAAGAAGATTCTTGGATATGGTAATGGTAGAGTGCTTTATTTACCATCTTTCAAAAGTCTATTGAATCATCAGGAAGACATAGCTCATCGAATTTGTCAAGTAAGTTTTGTTACAACATAGCTAAATAAGTTATAAACCGTGCCATCTGATCGGCCAATTTATCATGAGCTATTTGCCCATGGATAACACGCTGACGTCAGTATTTTCTATCAATGCGCGAAACAAATCTAAGCTTTTCTCTTTTTTGGACGATAATTATAAAAAAAGTTTACAAACTATACTGAAGAAATGGTGGAAAACACTTGTGCACCTCTATAAGATGCTGAAAATTGTTTTTTACTTTTTTACGATTTGATGATTATATTTAAAAGTCTAATGCATTAACCACTGTACGGCGTAAGGCCTCACAGGTTTTGCAACCCAATTGGTAAGTCAGCAGAGAGCGAAATACATCTTAGAGGGAAGAAAGACAGGAGAGAACCCGGAGGAATAACCCTCGAAACACAGGAGAGAACCAACAAGCACTAACTCTAGTCACATACAACACCAAGACCGGCAGGACTCAAACCCAGGCCGCATTGGTGAGAGGCGGCGCATTAGCAGCGCACGCTACTCGTGCTTCCCGCCCAATCGCATATTAACGAGACACAATTCATCTGAAGTGGACTCTTTATCGTCACCTATATATTGTAACGCTTTATTTGTCAAAGTTTTTACGTAGACAGGGCCATGAAAATTGAATTTTTTCTTTTTCTTGGAAGCACGGCTGCTATTGTGAACCTCACATAATATACTCATTAATTATTCATGAGCTTATCGACCAACCAGGGTTTCTTAATTTAATCACGTGCAGTAGTTTGAAAACCCCATCAAATACGACCACGCCCAATTCAGAAAGTTGAAATATTTCAAAGTACTAGAGCTTTGAAATAAAAACATAACAAAAACAGTATAAGATGTCGTGTCAAATACCTGCACTGTATTCTATTGGGGTTTCAAAATCCTCGTGGAATTTCAAATGCCTTGGCTACGCCTCGAAATTTCACTCGGATTTTGAAACCCCAATAGAACACAGTAACTCGTATTTGAAACATTACTTCTGTGCTTCGAGGGCTTTTTTTCGGATTCCCCAGTTGTTCTTTGGAAAAATACAACTTGTTTTAATTAATTAGAAAAGGGCAGGAAAGATGCGCCAAAAGAAAAGATTGCTCAAACACTGTTTTAATTTGTTAAATACTCTTTGTGTATTTTGTTTTAGGTTAACGAATTGGATCCAATTAAGATAAGACGTTGAAGATCATGGATTCGATAACTACTCATATTATTAAGAAAATCTGTTGTGCCTTTAGTGCATGGCTATGGTTAATATACTCATTTTCAATCAGTACGCGCGGACACAGGGAGCCCAAGCAATGCATTTGTCAGTGGTCACAAAGTATATACGAAAATGTGGAAAATAAAATTTCAACTTCTAAAATTAAATTGGCAAATATTATTACTAGGAGGGAATTAAAAAAAAAAAAAAAAAAAAAAAAACTCCATTGTAGAGTAAAGAAAAACATTTAAAAACAATTTTGAAAGGTTGAAATTATTTTCCACATTTATTATAAAAATTATCATTGTTGACAAATGCATTGTTTGGGTTCCCTGTTGCGCGGAATCCTACAATTTGCTGTCGCAACAAAATTTAGCCAGGTGAAATGTGAAATTGAGGGGGGGGGGGGGGGTGAGGAGGTATTTGAAAAAAAAAATTACAAGAAAAGGGGGGATTTGAGTTTTTTTAATTATAAAAGTGTGTGTGTGTGGGGGGGGGGGGGGGGGGATACATAATTTTCGGTATCAAAGAAGCTACATCTTGCTTGGGGAATTTTTTCGAGAATTGTCAGGGGGGATTGAGATTTTTTCTTTTTTTGCATTTGAAAATTTCACCTAACCCCCCCTCCCCCCTCTGCCATATATTATGAAGGCAGTCTAAATACGATTGATAAAACAGATATTGTAAAGAGGTAACCTTGTTATAATAATAATAATAATAATAATAATAATAATAATAATAATAATTACAATAATAATAATTAATAATAATAATGGAAACTTGATTTCATTTTTGTTTTACATTTACAATTGTAAATCTCACTACAAATAAGTAATTCACAACTGACTCATTGAATTGAAGAAACACGCAAAGACGCATCCACACGCAAAGACAAATAAACGAAAAGGGGAAAAAAAATAAATTTCATCAAATCAGGATTATTCCAAGCTTTGTTTCTACAACACAACAGAAGATATATAGTATGTTGATCTTATTGTATATCATTATTTTTCTAATTATATATTGTTGGCATGTCAATCATTTCTATAAATGTGGAACATTCATCAGAAAAAACACCAAGAAAACTAATAGACAGTTTTACGAATTTAAATTTAAAGCATTGTTTTGAAAATAGCGTATAATTCTTTCTAAATCGAGGTGTATTTTTCCTTTGGAACTTTTTTGATACTTCGTAAAGCCATCGTACTGCTCACTTCGGTATTTGAAGAGTGATTTGATTGGTCGACACGCTGTCAAAGAGTGCCTGCTTGTCGGCACAACACTCGTCCATGTTTGAGTATCAGAAAATACCCGGTTAGAGATTGTAAAGCCTTTATTTTTTATGCAATTTGTCTGTAATTTAGCTCAAAATATAAAACAGAAAGCTAGGTAAATCCTTGATGGATGTCCAAGGCACCTCTAGAAAGCAAAATATGTGTTTCAGAAGCAAGAAACTCTTCAGAAAGTTAGAAGGAAGTAAAGCAGCTTGGAAAACTCAACAAGGCTGGTGGATTAGGAAAGCATAAATTCGATGTTTTAAGGTATCTTTTACTCGAATAAGTATTATTCATATCTTTTTCTCAAGTTTAAGCCTTATATATGTCGACAATAGATAGATTTTGCCCGGTAAAACACAAAATGTTCTTGAATTTTAAGAGAAATTGCCCCCAAAAGTTGCCAGGACCATTCGAAGTATTCTGTATTGAAAAATAATATTTCAAAGATTTGTTTCTCTTATGAAATATATGTTCTTTGGAGGAGTAATTTGCTTTGCAAAGGCCGGGAGCTACAACAAGGATCATTCTTTTACTGTAATATTCATAAATATGCGAACTCTGTGTCTCCGAGTTGCACGCTGAAATTTGGTTTTTCGCTGCCGCCATTCAAAAATATGAAAGGTTATCGACTGATTAGGTTTGATTGACGGCAGCGAAAAACCAAATTTCAGCGAACAGCTCACGCGCACAGAGTTCGCATGTTTGTGTAAATTGCGGTATTAAAGGTGGCTGATTTACTTCAGTAAAAAACTAAAAGTGAAAGCTAAATCCATAACTCGAAAACTACAAAAGCTATGAAAGAAATCGCGGTCCAAAGTAGTCAGCAACATATCATGTCGAAGTTAACTATTCAGTTCAACTATTACATACCTATAAGCTTTTATTTTTCTTTCTTTCCAACATCACTATCTTGATTCAGCACAGTCCCTTTCCCCCTCCCACCCCTCCCCCTCCCCCTCCCCTAGAGGAGAATCCTCTGTTCAAAGTTTTGTGACGTTTTTGAGCAGATCGAGTCATTCTTGTCGAGGCAAGATTTTTTTTTTACGGTCAAATTGAACCGGTATGATCGAGTCTTAGTCGCAAACCCCAAAACCTCCGTCTCTCTGAGAACCAGTGTTATGCTGGCTCTCAGAACAGCACACAAAACATTGAACAGAGGATTCTCTATCTACAGAAAAAGTTTGGTCTCGACAATTTACCTCAGGATGGAAATATAACGAAAAACGTATCTCTAATTCCCCACGCTTGCCCCCCAAGCAATATGGCGTCGGAAACCGTGAAAGGGTCTATTGGAGTTGGCCGAGACTGGACTTTGGGGACGAGGTTGTGTCCAAAGGGCAAATTAAAATTTGTTGCAGTAATTTAATGACTTCCATTGATTGAACAGCTCACAAGTGAATACCATAAAATATGAATTAAGGCGGCACATCTATTTCATTTAACCCTCTGAAATAGAAAAAGAAAAAAAAAAAAAAAACACACAAAAAAGTTTCTATATTTTTCGTTTCGATATCTTGGTTTTGTTTTGCCCCCCTCTAGCAAGTTGGCCGCCGTATTGTCGAAGTAGTCCCTTTGGTTTCAAGATGGCCGCTTCACATATCAAACTTCTCGCAAAACCTCCTGACTTTCAGAGAAAATTTACTGAATCTTTCAAACAAAATTCGGGATATCTGTCTTTGATTTAGTTTTGGAGTTTTTTTTCTTCTTTTTTTTGAAGCAAGAGGACATGATTTGTATAGGAAACCGCACGATCTCGAGCACAAATGGGAATAATCCAGTTTCGAATTCCCCGCGTCACTCTAGAAAACCGCTGGGCAAAAGAATCGCAGGCGCGAATGAATGCGAATGCGAATGAATGCGAGGCTACCCTGTACAACGCGAGGAGAATACTAGAGGAGATATGTGAAGTTTCGCGAAGTAGAGTTTGTTTTGCTGTTATCGTCGTTTTAAAATGCAAACTTCGAAGAAAAAAGAAAGAAAAAGTTGTAGCAAAGAGTGTGTTGCCGTTGGGTGCACAAATAAAGAGTACAACCCCGACGGTTCGCCAACAAATGTCCATTTCTTCATGTTCCCTTCGAAGAACCCTGCACGAAATGTTTTGTGCAGTCGTATTAAGCTTCAACATGGGTTGTTTTTAAGGCCTTGTCTTCAAAAATCTTCAATGGCAAATAATATTCCCCCTACATGATTGCATTTGCCCAAACCGGAAACACCTTTCCTACAGAAAAATAAAAACATGGGTTTATTAAAAGAAAGTTTATATTGTACATGCATGTTGTGTTATACCGATGTTCACTTGATATGTGTTGATATCTAGATGAGTCGATGTACATTTGTAACATTTATAACTAGTGATATTATCAAGATCAAATTTGAAAATTCTTTCGCTCAATAAACAAACAAATAATATTATCACCTACCCTGCGACACATTCACAGGCAGCTTTCAGAACGTTGCCATTCTTGTCGAAGCTTACAATGGCTTTGTATCGTTGTTGCCTCATCGACGCAAGATCTTAACATTTAACTTATATCCTTTCGCCAAGAGTACCACGAGTCATGTTCTTCAAATGTCCTTCTTTAAAAAACCTGGAATACTTTAATTTTTTAACGGTTCTCCGTTTTCTAATAAAATTTGCTTCAAGTCTTCTACTTTGAGTTTTTTAAACACTACTTATTATATCGCCGTCATCCGATTCCATGATTTTCAGTCATGCCTTTTATTAAAAAGAATAAGAATACAAGCTAATGTCAAAGGCACATGGCACGTGTAAACAAGCTTGTGCAGGGTTAGCCTCGCATTCATGTGGAAACACGCTCCTGCGATTCTTTTGCCCAGCGGTTTTCCAGAGTAACGCGGGAATTCGAAACTGGAGTATTTATTGGTACGAGTGATGTTGTGAGAGTGAGAACTTTCAAAACATCACGAGTATCTATAAATTCCGAATTGTACGAGAAGAGTGTGCGATTTTTTGTTTGTACATATTTTTGTGTTGCAGTTTTCTTTATACAATTTTTCATAGCCTTTGCTGCCTTTGTATCTTCTGTCGAGACTAAATGGTAAAGACTGAATGAATGAGCACGGAAAAACTAAATCCTAAGAAAGCTTTGAAAAACGTATTGAAACCTTTCCTTATAATTAAATACGAGAACGGGTACATTCGTAAAAAATACTTTACCAAAACCTAATGAATATTTTACAAACTTGTTTAAATTTGGTTTTATAGTTTAACATCTAATTTAGTTAACGAGCTTCAGCAATAGTTTGTATGTGTTGTTTGAGGAAAGGGTAGGGGGAGGACGAAAGGGTTTCAAAAAAGATATTTATAAGGGACAAGCAATAAAGCGGATCGCAATAGTTTCTTTTCGCACTTTCCCTTTTCCACCAGTTTTGTTTATTTCAATTTTGTTATCAATTGGTCATTCACTATATCAACACCTTTTTTTACAATTCCTTCCCGCAGTCGATAAAACAAATTTCTACCATAGGTACAAGCAAACAAAACCTTTTTTAACACCTTAAGACAGGTAAGTATTCTTGCTTTGAATCTTTTTTGAAAACATTTGACCGTCTTTGCCCCACTCGTGGATTGTAGAAAACTGTTCAAATTTTGTTGCATAAATAAATGAAATCTCGAAGACCGTCTTTTTTATTTAGCTCTGCTGTTCGCTCGAAGGTGTCTTTCTAAACTCTAAACTTTCTACACTCGATGAAAATATTAACAATTTCTACAGCCATCTCTGTGCGGACATGACACTCGAAAATTGTACACTTTGAGTTTTTTATCATTAAAAAAGGGTATTAGAAATCATCCCTTGAGCCAATCTATTTGAAATAAGGTCATGTTAATCACTCGGTGGGTTTGAAACAGAAGAAAGCTTAGAAAGAAATAACCAAAAATAACTCGAATTATCTACGGTTCAAGCCTGAGTGTCCTCACTTTAAAGTTTGTTTACAAATCGTCTGCTTAAACAACAAGAAAAATAGTTTCAAAACAACATCTTCCTTTGTTTTTAAAGAAAAACAATTGATCTCACGATGTTTTTATTTCATGAATATTTTATTTTCTATAAAAGCTTGCTACAAATTACTTTCTTTGAGAAGTCCCTTCTGTCAATGAACAGAAAAGAAGGGCAAGAAGGCAATCAACGAGGTTAGGCTGTAAGTCATGTGGCTGAAGCAGCTTATTCTCGCTTCGTGGCTGCTCCTGTAAGTACTTTAAATAATCTAGTTCTACCTCGATTTATTTTTCCTTTGTGAGAAGAAATTTATTGTCAAAGATGATCTTTTATTCTCTTTTTACTGCTAAGATTTCACGATATTTTTTGATTCGACGAAATAGGAAAACAAAGGAGTCAATTTTCTCTAAATGCTCTCATAATTATTGAATATCAGCGTCTTTTCATGTATTTTATTCTATAAGCTTTGTAGCCGGCGCTTTTATTTTGAATTGCAGTTGACTTTGCCTTTGAACACGCCTGCTAAACCTTTCAATAACTTGCGGTTTACAAAAAATTATCTTATACCTTAATTCTTTCCCTTAACACTAATTTCAAAGCACTCATATTTAATTTTACGTGATTGGAGATTCAGTCATAAGGCTTTATATAGCTCTTAATAACTGAGATAGCGTTTTACAACAGCTCTAGTTAATATTAGTTATTGCAAAACTCAACTTTTTTATTCCTTAAAAAACTAAATTTGAAAAACAGAAGATTTACGTTAAGCTTTGAAAATTCATAGAACAATTTTCAAGTAGCATACACTTAACATATAAATTTTCAAGCATTAAACATAAAAGAACTTAGTTACAATCAAAAGTAATAGGGTCGATTAATAAAGTGTTAAGTTCTACTGTTGTAGGTATTTCATGTCGATCTAGGAATTATTAATGATCTCCTAATGTTCTTTTGATTCTTAATAAAACGTTCGAATCTCATTTTCTTATGAGCAAAAAATCAGCTGACAAAAAGTTATATTTATTAAAAATTTTATCGCGGATTTAAAATTTCTACGTATCTAAATATAGAGTATGGGAATGAAGTTGTTGAAGATTGATGTAGTGAAGTTATAGTTGTAGTTGCCTTGTCCACCAGTTTTTGTTTTTAGTTATGTTGTTGTTCATTGGATCATTAGATCAAACTTCTTTTTTAAACCATGTGGTAAAGAAAAATAATTTGTGTTTCTTTTATAATTTTTTTATTTGTGTTTTTGTCAAAATTGATTACAAATTACACGGATTTCAGCCAATCAGAGACCGAGAACAACATGTTCTCCTCAGTCACACGAAAACAAAATATTTTTATTATTTTGTAACTTTTTATATTGATTATGAGTAAAAGCAATTGTGAGGCCCCATCCCCTAATGGCCCCTCTCCTAATAAGTCCCACTCAAAAAAACACTTTAAAAGAATAGGCCCCAGTAGAAGGAATACGGTAGCCAATTTTTCCCCTCGTCGATTAATAGAGATTCATTTCCCAAAAAAGATTTATTTTTTTATTTTATTTTTTTATTTGACACCAAATAGTTTTACTTATTTTTGAATTCCTACAACGCTTCCTAGATTACAAATTAATTATCTTATTTCCAAATTTTCTGTGATGAAAAGAAAAATTGAGAAGCATTTGCAGTAAATTTGAAGGAAAAAAAAAAAAAAAAAAAAAAAAAAACCGCAAATTACTATTTAGTATATGATTATATTTTCATATAATTAAAGCCCAGATGTAATTCAGTTTATTAAATTTGACTTGAGAAAAACATTCTTTTACAATCTCCTTATATTGTGTTACTTAGAAATTCCTTGTACCTTCTTTTTTAAGTTCATCATGTTCTTGTCAAAAATGTTGACTTACCAATTTTTGAAAAGCAAAAATGTCGATCGCTATGATAGCAAGTAACAAAATATTTAGTAAAACAAATATTTAAAAGGCAACATCTAATTTTTTAAGATTCAATCTTATTAACGTTAAAAACGGCCATAAGCATGTTAAGCACGAGTTAAGCACGAGGAGGAAAAAAACGTTCTAATTATTAAATCAAAGTGAGTAACTGAAATTTATGATTCATGAACCATCGTAGGGTGGGATCATCATTCTTTCCCATAAACATGACCACATTACACCTTTCCTCGTTAATCTGCACTGGCTACCAATTGAATCTAGAATTAAATATAAAATCCTACTACTTACATTCAAAGCTCTTTATGGCCAATCTCCTATCTATATCCGGGAACTCATTTCAGTGTATAAACCGAACCTTAGTCTTCATTCTTCATCACAAGTTCTTCTATCAGCACAGTCTTATAATCTTAAATTTTATGGTCATCGCTCCTTCTCTGTAGCTGCTCCTGAACTCTGGAACTCATTGCCAATATCCTCATTCAAAACTGAACTTAAAACCTATCTCTTCAAATTAGCATATTCTTTGTAAATAGTTTTTATTTTGTCGTTGTCTTTGTCGTTTTTAATAATCCTTTTTACTAGCGCTTAGAACGGATTTGTATTTGCGCTTTATAAATAAATATTATTATTATTACTATTATTATTATCATTATTATCAATATTATTATTATTATCCCCTGAAAAGGGTTTTGTGTGACTTACTTATAGTAAGTTTACATTTTTACTACTGCGAGATTTGGCTGTACTTCGTCATCGCAATTTCATTGGCAATTTCATTTTAAAAAAAGGTTTTCTAATCGTATAAAAAAATTGCACTTTATCGCATTGCAAAATTCATTACCTGTGTCACCTAACCTTAAAGGCGAGAAACCATTTTTTATGTCACCATAATTAAAGATTAATCTGGTCCGTATGGGGCTCGAACCCATGACCTTAGCGTTATTAGCACCACGCTCTGCCGACTGAGCTAACGGACCAACTTAAAATTTTTTATTGCCTTTGATTTACTAGTACGTTTTCCCAAAACTTGTGTGTCTTTAAGACGTGCTAATGACTATGTACACCATTGCATGTTGCGTCAAAACAACTCGATCTTGTGGGGGACAAAACCAAAAAATTATCCAGAGAATTGGAACCTATAGTTTTGTTCCCCAGGTTGAGCTGCATTCCACAATGCTGCAATAGGTGTATAACATGTTAATGTTAAGACGTAGAAACAACAGCTGATAGGCAGAAAATGCATGCGGGCAAGAAGGCGCGTTGCCAATGTGTCTTCTCATGAACAAACGTTAAGCAAAGAAATGATACTCTAGGAAATGACACTGTCTGAAATGAGAAAACATTAAGCCCAAGATGAAGAATCTATAGACCCCTTGCAGCACGTTAGAATGCAGCTCAATTTTTAGGGCATAACAATAGGTTTCGAATTCTCAGAAGATTGAAATTCTTTTGTTTTGTCCTCCAGATTGAGCTCCTTTAACGTCAAATGCAAGGGGGCTATAGGAGGAAATAGATATAATATAGATTTTCTACTTCATTTTCCATGCGAAGTATTAATAGAAGTAAAGAAATAAATAGGGTCCGTTAGCTCAGTCGGCAGTGCGTGGTGCTAATAACGCTAAGGTCATGGGTTCGAGCCCCATACGGACCAGAAACACTTTACATTTTGGTTACATAAAAAGATGGTTTCTCTCCCGTAAAGGCGGTGACACAGGTAATGGATTTTTGCAATGTAATAAAGTGCAACTTTTTGATCAGATTAGAAAACCATTTTTAAAAATTTCAAACAAAGAAACTACAATGAAGACAGTAAAGCCAAATCTCGCATCAGAAAAAAATTAAACTTGGCAACTAACGAGAATGTCAAAACGTTTTCAAAGATGAATGTTGCAATAGTCCGTATGTGCTCGACCCATGACCTGAGCGAGTCGTTTTCCTGTATATAGCATATGCGAAAATGAATGCTTCGTGGTCCGTATGGGGCTCGAACCCATGACCATAGCGTTATTAGCACCACGCTCTGCCGACTGAGCTAACGGACCAACTCATAATTTAATACATTTTAGTCTTTGAACCAATTTGCTTCCATTATTACTAAAAGAAACACGAAGTTTTACAAAAATGTAAAATGTATCTGGTCCGTATGGGGCTCGAACCCATGACCTTAGCGTTATTAGCACCACGCTATGCCGACTGAGCTAACGGACCAACTCACAACCTAAAAGACTTTAGTTTTTGAGACAATTTGCTTCCATTATTACTAAAAGAAACACGAAGTTATACAAAAATGAAAAATGTATCTGGTCCGTATGTGGCTCGAACCCAAGACCTTAGCGTTATTAGCTAACGGACCCTTTTAATATTAAATTACTTCATTTGCATACATGATGTAATTGATTATGTTTATTACTCCTTTTTGAACTATGTTTTATGATTTCTTATTCTTAAAAGAATGAAACGTAGTCTGTAAACAAATGGGAAAGCATTACACATATGCAAGTTGAAAGGTCTAGTGACACTAAAAACTAGGCTAGGGCGATACAGTACTTTACTTCGCCACGAAGTATAGATCACATCCAGTGATGTCACAGCGCGCATTCTTGTACGCATGCATTTGATGCCTAACAAAGCTCATTAAGATGTAATACATTCATTAGCATGTCTTAAAAACGCAAATTATACTTTCTAACATTTCAAAGTGAATAAGGAATAACCCTGTATTTTTCTAGCAGGTCCGTTAGCTCAGTCGGCAGAGCGTGGTGCTAATAACGCTAAGGTCATGGGTTCGAGCCCCATACGAACCAGATTAATTTAATTTTGAATTAGAATTCTTTTATCTCAACCAAGAGAGTAATAATCTTTAGTATCCTGACAATTAGATCTTTTGGCTTTGGCGTAATGCTTTCACATTTCAGAGACCAAATGTTATTCTTGAATCTCATTTCTTTGTTTAACGTTTGTGCATCAGAAGACACGTGGTCTGACATGGGAAAGCATGACTTAGAAGCCAAAGAGGTCTATCATTAGTCATACCAAACGACTGGCAATGATAACATATAGGTCTCAAAACCATGCTCTTTTACTAACTTGGTCTTTTTAACTTTATTGTTGTAGGCTATGGGCAGCCATTGACGGTAAGTAGATTTTGATCACATGATTTTCCTCCGCCATCTTGGAATTTTTTCCAGCATCAAAAAATATTCATCACATTAATGATGTTGGTTTGAGAATATGTTTTTAGTTGATAAAAAGAGTGTTTTTGTTCATAAGCGTACTATTGCACTTGAATTTTTGAAACAGAGACAAGCCTCTATAGACTGTTTTGGAATCAGTAAAAACGCTGTGCATATGATCAGTTTATTGATTTTTCTTGTTTTGAATCAAAATTAAAATTAAACAAAAAACTGTCACCTGAATGGTTTTTCGTTTGTTTACGTTTCTAGCTACACCCCCTGGATGTACAAACTTTGATTTCGAGAAAGGGAACTTACTTGGTTGGGTTGCATCGGGCGATGCATTTAAATACCAGCCAACTCTTGGTGACAACCCTAAAGCCAGGCGACGAGGGCAACCAGCAAAGCACCAGGGGCGTTATTGGATTGGTACCTATGAGAAACGTCCAAACACACGTTTCAGACCAGGCACAGTCCAGGTAAGAAAATGGTCCATTCAGTAGTTTCTATGTTTTAGAACCTCTTGGAGAATTATTTTAGGATAAATATGTGCCTACATAGATACTGGCATACCGGTAAATAATATCGACCTTTAGATCCGACGACGAGTACGAGTACGAGTATTAAAATTGGTTTTACGCGCGCGATTAACGCTGAATCGTAATCAATTACCGATTTTTTACAATCTAAAGTTTCATTCTATGTACACGACCATGACATGAAATTAGAGTATCAATCTTTCAAAGTTAAAAACTCGTACTCGTCGTCGGATATAAAGGTCTCTTATTTCATTAGATCAAATGCTTTCAATAACAACGAGATCATACTAAGATTTGCTTTATTTAATAATCCAAAAACTATTTTTAAAAAAACTGATTAATACAAGAGCGCCTGCGCGGCTAGCAACCCAGAAACCGCTGACCAGTCAGTCAGACATATTTATATTTGTTTCGTTTACTCGAAGGAGAAAATAAATGTCCTTATTCTTTGGCTTTTTTGTTGACCACTATTATTTTTTGTTTCGTTTTTTTCCCCGCAGACTGATCGCCCAACTGGTACTCTGACCTCTCGTCGTTTCCGTATCGTTGGAAATTACATCGACTTTCTCATCGGAGGTGGTTGTAATATTAATTACGAGAGGGTCGAGCTGGTGATCAATGGTCGCGGTGTGGTTCGACGAGCGACTGGTAAATGTACTGAGACCATGCGCAGACAGCGATGGTCAGTGCGCGCCTACAAGGAAAGAGTAGGCTTTATCAGGCTTGTTGATTACTATACTGGCGGCTGGGGACACATCAACTTTGATGACCTTCGTGGCGGGATACGATGTGAACGTAAGTATATGTACCATAAAATACTCTTTACGATCTCACAAAATACCGCTCTGTTCTTTGATCGCAGACTCATTTACTCAGGACTAGTCACATTTCAGCTTTTAAAAATATTCACATTTGTAGTGTTCAAGTTGCAAATTCGTTACATTACTGTTAACGTTTGTAAAATATTTGTTTATGATTTGCTCTTAAATGGAGCCCAACTTTGTACAATTGAGTCTAATAGAGATTCCAAGGTTGACTAAATAATAACTTGGTCAAGTTAGCATTGCAGTGCATTGTGGGGCTGTATTAGAGGACTTCCCAAAATGCACTGCAATGTCAACTGGATCTATTTTTTCCCTCTATAACCTCGGAGGGCTAATAGCTATCCATCGTATACCAGCATTTTTGTCGTGAGCGGCGTTTGCAATCATTTGTCTAATATTCAAGGATCACAATAATATTAAACGATCGTAAAAAGAGAATACTTAATTAATGGGGAAATGCGATAACTATATCCGGATCTTGTATTTCCGAGAGATAATTATTGCTTTAATTCATTGGTAGGATCTTGTATATCCGAGAGATAACTATTGCTTTAAATTCATTGATAGGATCTTGTATATCCGAGAGATAACTATTGCTTTAAATTCATTGATAGGATCTTGTATATCCGAGAGATAACTATTGCTTTAAATTCATTGATAGGATCTCGTATTTCCGAGAGTTAACTTAACTATTGCTTTGAATTCATTGATAGGATCTTGCATTTCCGAGTTGGGCATGAGAGTTGGTAAGATCCCGAACTCTGCAATAACCGCGTCATCGCAATATAATGCCCAATATGGACCTCAAAAGGCACGCTTAAACGGTCGACTATCTTGGATCGCCAGACTGAACCGACGTGATCAATTTCTTCAGGTACGATTTTTTTAATCCCACATCATAAAAATATTGCCAACCAGAACTTGGTCAATTGAAAAAATAATAATGATAAAATAATAATATCAGTAATAAAAATAATAATTGCTTTAAATTGCTTTAAAAAAATAAATTGCTGTTAGGCTCAGATAAAACGTCGAACTTTACATGAGCCGAACTTAATTGAAGCAATGGATGACAAGGCAGTCTTTTTGAAGTTATTAAGTTCGGCTCATGTGAAGTTCGACGTTTGACATGAGCCTAACAAAACAATTATTTCTTCATCTATTTTTTCTTTCAAATTATATGTAGCAGGCTCCATCTAGGTTAAGACACACACACATATATATATACAGTATATACATATATATATGTAGGAAAAAGATAGAAATTAAAAAAAGTTAAAAATTAAGATGATGATGTATAATAGTAATAATAATAATAATACTAAAAAAGCAACACTTATTTCTCCATCTATTTCATATCAAATTATTCATATTATTAATCAAAACTCAGGTTGATTTTGGTCGAGCCACTAAAGTGACAGGTATTGCCACGCAAGGACGTCCTAATGCTCACCAGTGGATCACCCGATACACACTATCCTTCAGTCAGGATGGGACCGTATGGACTCAATATAAGGAACAATCATCAGTCAAGGTAAGAACAGACTGGTTAGCTCACTTGGTAAGAGCATCAGTTTGATGTACGGGATGTCGTGGTTTGAGTCCCGGTTGGACCAAAGCCTCGGGTCTGAGCAGAAGGTGAAATCTTATTTATTACGCCTGAAAATGGTCAGACAAAAATGGCGTTCCTGTGCCGAATCGACTAGACAAGTTAAAAGATGACTACAAGTTATCAGTTAAATTCCTATATTGTGTTAAAGTGAAGTCATTAAACCCCTGAAATAGTTATTAGACTAACGCACTTTAGTATACCTTAATTCCATTGTTTTCTCCTGTGTCTATTTGACTATTACACGTTGACTAATAATTTTAATTTCACGGGTTCATTGCCTTTACTCTATTCTCTACCAACAAAATGGTTTAAAAAAGGATGTCATGGTTGTAGAGATTTGTAACGTTGTTCCTACAAAGAGAGCCGGTTTATCATCATTACTATCACTATGATTATCATTATGATGATGATGATGATGATGATGATGATGATGATGATGATTATCATCATCGACCAATATCATTCATTGCCAACATCACGTTTAACCATTGTTATCATTATCATCATCACACTTATCAATCACAACCATCATTGCTCATGATCGATCATCACTTTTTCATTACTACCACTACAATAATTATTAATTTCTTTTTTTATTTATCTATTTGATTAGTATTTCCAAGGTAACAAAGACCGTAACACCATCAAGGTCAACCATCCGGTCTTCCCAATCAGGTGCCGGTTCATCAGAATACATCCTTACTACTGGAGATCGTACATGGCAATGCGAGCTGAGTTCTATGGCTGCAACATAGGTATAAATATCATACAACAAATAGAACAAATCACACTAAAGGACAATGACGAGGGATAGGGAAAGAGGAAGAGTACCTGTGAATTTGACAAGAAATTTTCTCGCCAAAATGCCCGCGCTTCCTACCTCAGCCTTCG
The DNA here is from genome assembly GCF_029948245.1 of Actinia tenebrosa. NCBI lineage: Eukaryota > Metazoa > Cnidaria > Anthozoa > Actiniaria > Actiniidae > Actinia > Actinia tenebrosa. Next base: position 15,489,384 of record NW_028292581.1, on the reverse strand, counting down.
GACTCGCGCTAGCTACACCACTTGCATAGGGCCAATAGAGGCTTTGCACCATCACGTGATGGCAGCCATGACAGGAGGCACAACAATAGTCTTTCCCCCCCAGGAAACTGAATTCGGTCTCATGTAAATCATAATAGACCAGTGTATTTTTACCGCTGAGGGGCAGGGCGGAAAATGGAGGGGGGGTTGGGGTATAAATAATGGTTTGAAGAAAAGGTGCAAAATTACATTTTCATGAAAGGACACCCTATATGGCTAGGTTTCACTTGACGCATTTCCTGTCTCGTGCGGAATGTTGATCAACTGAATCGCAAGTTATTTTAAAAGAGCGTTGGTTCTGGCTGACAGCACGTGGTGGTCAGTGATTTAAAAACACTATTTGGAGCGAATAATGAGATTGAAATAATTTTCTATCAGCTGATTAAAACCCAGCCATTTTTGGTGACATACAAGTGGCCAGCGAACTAAGAAAGACATATTTTCTTAACAAAACCCGGTTTTATTAAAACTCCAGACAAGTGCAAGCTACCAATTGGCCTTGAAGATCAAAGAATCGATGGTGGACAGCTGTCTGCTTCTACGAGCTTAGGTGGCAGCTATGAACCATGGAGAGGAGCATTGAATCATGTGTATTCATGGTGCTCTAGACATGCAAACAGAAACCAATGGCTCCAGGTAAGTAGAATGAATAGGTGTGGCCGCCATGTTAGTTAATACAGAATCCAACATGCCGGGTATGACGTCGCATGTTATTCATGGTGCTCTAGACATACGAACAAAAACTAATGGTTCCAAGTAAATGGAATGAATAGGTGTGGATGATTTATGGCGAGGCATGTCTTGGCCGCCATGTTGGTTGATACAGAATCCAACGTGGCGGGTATGACGTCACATGCTATTCATGGTGCCTTAGACATACAAACAGAAGCCAATGGCTCCAAGTACGTAATGAATGAATAAATGCTCCCTGATTAACGTCTTTTTTAAATTCTAGGTTCAACTTGGTGAAAGTGTACGCGTGAAGGGCGTGGCAACACAAGGTCGTTCGAATGCTGGTTGGTGGGTCAAGCAGTACTACCTGACCTACAGTACCAATGGAATGACTTTTAAACCTTACAGATTTGCAAAAGGAATAAAGGTACATAATCAGTCGTTAAAGTATTACTTATTTATCTAACAATATCTTGGTTTATTTAGTACGAGTGTGTGAGAAGTGGCCGTGTTGTTCGAGGGGCAGAGGCATGCGCTCGTGGAGAGAGAGAGAGAGAGAGAGAGAGTTGGAAGACTGATCATGAACTAGGGGTTTAGTTAACTATCATGTGGCAATTGGCTAAAAGGCCCCAAACCAAGAAAACCAAGGCGAAACTGCTATGTTGACCAGCAATCTATGAAACGAAGATTTTAAAAATGAGCTACACAAATAAAATGGTTTGGTCTTTCAATGGCCTGAGCAAACTTTGAAGCAATTGACAGTTATTAGTATCTAGAACTATTGTGATAAATACTACGTGGATGGAGAACTGCCGCCCGAGCTCAGCTGGGGAGAGTGTCTGTCAGTTGAGCGGAAGGTCGTGGTTTGAGTCACGGCCGTACCAACGCTCAGGGCCTTAAAATAACTGAGGAGAAGGTGCTGCATTTGTAAATAATACATCTACAAATGGTTAGGCCGTCACGTGGCTTTGATGACCACGTTAATGGTGGTACCGTCCTTTATTAATTATTGACGTTAAAAGAGGACATTATCAGTTAAATTACTGTCAAGTGTTACCATCTATTAAAAAATGTTGATGTTGATTTATTTTGGTTATTTTAACCATTTACATTTTCCATATATTCTCTAACTTATATGAATCTAAATCATTGAGTAGATCTTCTAGCATACAATGCGGTTGGCAATGTCACTTGAATTTCATATGGATTACAATTTGCGTCTTTTTCAATTCCAGTTCTTCCAAGCCAATACTGACTATCGTAGTATTGTCTACCATGACATCGAGACACCTTTCATGGCGACCTACATTCGCTTCCAACCCTCAAATTGGCATGGCAGGATCTGTATGCGAGTCGAGGTTTATGGCTGTTCTACAGGTATTTTTAGCACAAGAAGAAAAATCTGACGGGGCATTAGCGTGAGGAGGGGGGTGGGGGTGGACGGGGGCACGTCTCCCCCTCCGCCTCTTTCCATGCATTTCCTGGATTCCTGTGGATTTTGCAGGAAAATTGTACAATATGTCCTTATTATCGAAATCTTGCTATGCCCCTGTGACGGACTACTCTTAAATAAAGTGCCCTTTCAAATTTAAAATTGAGCTTTGAAATGTTACGTCATTCGTATGAAAAACAAAACCAACTCCGGTTTCCAAAATGAAAAGTAGTTCAGCAAAGATTTTTCTTGCGTTTTTCTATTCTATTGGAAATTGCGTTGAGGAAAAGGATTACAGTTCTGAATGTATGTTTTACCGGATTTGAAGAGTATTTTCGTCCCAAAAATACGTCACAAGTCAAAATCAGTCTATAAGAGCAATCTCTCCCCAATCTCACTCTACCTTCACGTGAACCGTTGGTGACGCATTTTAATTGTGTTTTTCAAACCTCAGCGACCATGTGCAACAAACCATTGGGAATGCAAAACGGAAGAATAGCAAACCGTAAAATCACAGCTTCAACGTACTATAACAATGGCTTGAAGCCAGATCATGGCCGACTTAACACCAGGCGAGGAGGGACATCGTGGTCAGCTAGAGTCAATAACCATAACCAATGGTTCCAAGTAGACTTTGGAAGTCCTAAGAAAGTCACTCAAATTGCAACCCAGTCCAGATACAATGCGCACCAGTGGGTAACGTCATACTATGTGTATTATAGTCAAGATGGTGTCCATTGGTCTATATATAGGTACAAGAGCTCAAATAAGGTGAGTTGGGAAGGTATCAAATACTTAAAAGTGAACCGGCTTGGGATGCCTGTGTTTGCCTCTGATCAAGAGATTTATTGTATATGTCTTTCCTTCCTTCCTTCCTCTTTCCCTCTACTCCTTTTATTCCTCTTTTCTTTTCTTTCTCTGTTTCTTGAGACTTTTTTTTTAGCATTTTTTAAAAAATCTTATATTTTACAGCTTTTCCAAGCAAATAGGGACAGATTTTCTACCGTCTTTAATGCCATCAATCCACCAATAACAGCTCGATTTGTCCGTATCAACCCACGTGGTTGGAGATCACATATTTCAATGAGAGCTGAGTTCTACGGTTGTGCTACAGGTAATACGGTCATATAAGCTCTAGAAATAACTGAGGACTTACACACTCTTCCACTACATTCATTGTTCTATGCATACCTCACTCAACTCACATTAAATTTCACGGAAAGGGAGGAAAACCAGAGAACCAAGAGAAAAACACTCTTGACAAAGTCGACTTTGACATTATCGGAAAACATAAAGCTTTCAAGAGTGAGTGCCTATAGGATGTCACGGAAACTTCTTGATTGACAGCTGCCAAAACAAGCTTCGTCCTAACAATTATTCCCGCGTGCTCTTAGCCGTTCTGAGCGCGAGGGAAAAAAATGGTGGATTTTTTGCTAGATCTGTTTGCGTCTATTTTGTCCCCTAAAACAGTCGCATAATGCACTGTAATGCCAACTAGCTTGACCCTGTTTTTCCCATCAACCACGGAACGGCTAATTAATAAGCACTGCATGTACCTTGAATTCGTAGTTAGAGGAGAAATTTAATTTAATGTAAAATTTTATGTATTTTCTTAGATAAGTGCTCTCTACCCCTTGGTATGCAAGATGGTAGAATAACCCGCTCCCACGTGACCGCCACCTCAATGTACAACAGTCACTATGCGCCCTGGAATGGTCGCCTACAGGAGATAAACCACGGTAGTGTTCGAGGAGCCTGGATTGCGAGAGTCAATAACCGTAATCAGTGGATTCAAATCGACTTGGAAGCCAATACTAGAGTCAAGGGTATCGCTACTCAAGGACGATATGATGCGAACCAATGGGTGACCAAGTATACATTGTACTATGGACCTCAGCCGGGAAAACTTACTGTTTATAGAGAAGGACGTAGCCCTAGGGTAAGGGGAGATCTGTTGAAGCCTGTTACCCATTCTGAACATCCATAACTCCTATTTTAAAGTGATGAGATACCCGATGAGCAGGGTTGCAGAAACTCGCCTCAATCAGGCTTTGCTTATAGCAAGTCAACCCCGTTTTATTTTTTGAAAAGAATGAGAATAAAATTGAAAATTGACTTGATCATAATCGACGCATGCTCAACAAAACGAGAAAAAACATAAGATACCTGACTGCGTCAACACTATCACATTGTTTTCTTTTGTAATATGCAATCGCTTTAAAAGAATCAATTTAAAAATGAGTAGTTGTATGTCAGTTCAAAATGTCATCAAATCGTCATGAGATGACCTAGAAATTCTATTGAGGAGTTAAAGACGATTTTTGGAGTCAAAGGGACGTCTCTTTTGACTTTACAATAAGGGTTACTTAAAACTAATATTTGTCGATGGTTAACATTTTCTATTCTATTTATAGATTTTCCAAGGCAATAACGACAGATATTTTGTGGTGCGTCATAGCCTTCGCCAGTCCTTCAAGGCCCGTTACATACGCATCCATCCAACCCATTGGTATGGACACATATCTATGAGATTCGAGTTGTACGGCTGCAGGCTCAGTAAGTCTTTTTTTAATTCCACGTAGTTTTTTTTAGATTGATTTAGTTTGGATATAATACTTTTACAGCGTTTCCCAATGCAGGCGCGAACTCGTACAATATGCTTGTCGCGACACACTTAACGTCAATCAAGTCGGTTTCACAACATTCCATAGGCACGCACGTGCTCTTGACAACTTTTTATGTCATGGAAACATTTAGATTGACGTCCACCAGAAACTTGTTTTGTCGAACCAGGAAAAAAAGTGAAAAAAAGTACGATTTCGCGCATGTGAATGGGAAGCTCTTCAATAGCAAGCTGTACCTGTTCAAGTCGCATTTCATTGGCTGAGAACAACATACAATATGGAACTTTTGAGTGACGTCACTCGTAATGAAAAAGCGACTTCCGGTCCCAAAACCAAAAGCAGTTCTATAAAGCATCTTCTTGCTTTTTCTTCATGACAAGATATGTTGCCCCTCATTTCATTTCTTTCTTTTCTATTTTATTCCATTCCATTCCATGATATTTAATTTAATTTTTTATTTTGTTTTAACATTTAATATATTTTCGTATAACACCTTCGTGCATCTATAATTTATGTACTTTCTTCATTCAGGCGTTTGGTTTACTCTTTTTAACCAGGTCCTATGTGTAATCGTCCCATGGTTACTCGCATTGCAGACAGCAAGATAACAGCGTCTACTTATTATAATCAGAATCTGCGGCCATCTAGAGCACGTTTTTCTCGTAAAGGGTATCGTATCGATTCATAAAAATACATTATATTATATTGGGGTCAAAAGCTTACTGTCCATTACTAAGAACAGTGTTGAATGTCAGAATTGATGCATGGGGGATCAAGGGTACCTTAATGGTAGTACACTTGTCTCTCACCTCTGCATGGGATCTCGGTTGCCATTCCTGGACTGGACATCAGAGTGTAAGGACTCTCCTTTGGTTCAAGGAATTTTGTCATGGTTCTCTGGTTTTCCTCCCTCGATCTACAAAACCAAACACAATAAATTCTAATTTGATTTGAGAGTAGGCCATGTTTTGACTTAGATCAGCCCAGAGGTTGTTTCAAGAATCGATCTGTGAGAGTAAGCCATGCTTTGACTTAGATCAACCCAGAGGTTGTTTCAAGAATCGATCTGTGAAAGTAAGCCATGCTTTGACTTAGATCAGCCCAGAGGTTGTTTCAAGAATCGATCTGTGAGAGTAAGCCATGCTTTGACTTAGATCAACCCAGAGGTTGTTTCAAGAATCGATCTGTGAGAGTAAGCCATGCTTTGACTTAGATCAACCCAGAGGTTGTTTCAAGAATCGATCTGTGAGTTAGCCGTGCCCGCTTGGCTTAAATCAGCCCAGAGGTTATTTCAGGGTTCGATCTGTATGTTTGCCATGCCCTGGCTTAAGTCAACCCAGAGGTAGTTCCAGGATTTGATCTATGATTTAGCAATGCCATCGTTTAGGTCAAGAAATATCTATTAAGCTTTAGCTCAGTGTTGTATCACAGCGTGGGACAATCACGACAGAGCTAGGCTCCAACTAGGTGAAAGCTCAAAGATCGAATTGGAATTTAGAAGTTGATTTTTGAGGAGGGAGGAAAACCAGAGAACCTGGAGAAAAACCCTCGAAGCACAGGAGAGAACCAACAAACACTAACTCTACTCACATACGACACCGAGACTAGCAGGACTCGAACCCAGGCCGCATTGGTGAGAGGCGGCGCATTAGCAGTTCCTATCAATCCAATTCAATTTGTAAAATTCGCAAAGAATCCTAATAGTACTAGTAAAATGAAGCCCCATTGAATCCAGTAACTTACCTTATGATTTGTATTGTTTTTCCCTCTTTTAGATATGTTGGTTCTTGGGTGGCTCGTCTTCGAAATCATAACCAATGGCTTCAATTTGATTTCGGACGCCCATCAAAGATTGTGCGAGTTGCTACAAAAGGCAGATCCAACGCTCATCAATGGGTCACCAGGTATTACCTGTCGTACAGCCAGGATGGAGTGCGCTTTACTGAATACAAGTATAAGTCATCAAGAAAGGTGGGCTATATCAGGCATTCCGATGTTAAGGGAAAAACTGTATTACCTTGAGTATTTTGGAAGTTAGGGATAAGAACGAAACTACCAACGACACGAAACAAAACAATCGCACGAAGAGAGAAACAAACAGGGATACAACGAATAATCAGAAACTATTTTTGGAGCATCGTTAACACCGAAATCGTGTGCTTTTATGTGAAATGTAATTTTTAGAATTTTAAACAATGCGTCGAAAACCCTCTTTTGACAAGGGCTTCCTCAATGTTGATGAGCATCCATAACAGAATACTTGGAATCCAAATGTAAGCAATTAGGTGGATGCCAGGGCGCATGGATAAGACTATTTCACTATCCACCCTTCGGTAAAACCGGGCCCAAGACCTGGAGTAAAAACAAACGTAACCCCTGTGACTACATTGTCGTTTGATCACGTCTATTATTCTTCTTTGTTAGTATTTCTATGGTAACAAGGATCAAAACACCGTTAATGCACATTACCCTTTTCCCGCCAATCCGTGCTCGGTACATCCGCATTCATCCTTACGCATGGAGAAGCTACATTGCAATGAGAGCAGAGTTCTATGGCTGCAACGCTGGTAAGAACACTATGAGGTTTAAAAATATAGCAATATTTCGTACCTACGATTTAGCACGCTTTATATTCTTTTGAGAATAAGATTCTTCGTTGAGTCGTAGATGATTCACCAATACTTAAAAAACATCCGAAGTCTCACTATAAATGCTTGGTTATTTTCATTCTAGATGTCTGTACGATGCCTCTCGGGCTTGAGAACAACGTCATTCCTTCTGGTAACTTTCGTGCAAGTAGCTCTTACAACTACAATTATGGACCAGAGAGAGCCAGGCTTAACAAAAGAAACATTCATGGCCGTATTGGAGGATGGTGTCCAAAACACAGAAATAGAAACCAATGGATAGTAGTTGATCTGGGACGACCTGCTAAGATCACCGGAATAGCAACACAGGGTGGTCACGCTAGAAACTACTATGTGAAAAGCTATAGGTAAGTCAAATAAATAGGTAAGTCATAAAGACAGGGCAGAAAAACGACAAGCCCGCTACTTTCACGATTTTTTTATTTAACTGATTTTAATACTCAAAATGTTAAAGCGTTATATTTGTGACACTGCTGCTCGAAACTTGTGACGAAATTTTGTCGAATTGGAGTAAAGGCTACTAAAGGTCAGTTTTTCTGCTGATCAAAATATCACCTTTTCCAAAGAGCACGTCTTTATATCTCAAATACGCATTCAATAATTTTGGTCGCATTCTCCATTCTTTTTTCCGCAAAAAAATCTTTTAAATACCAGCCACTTTTAAATACCAGCCCATAATAGTCCCATTCACAGTTCCCTACGCCGTCTTGAAATATATCCGTGCCTTTGCGTCGAATCGAGACGAACGGTGAGCTTGCAATAATAGAGACCTTTTTTAACACCTTGGATAATTATTCATATGTATCTATCATTGCAAGCTCACTTCACTAGTTCATTTTCTTTTGGTATACAGCTACGTTAATTGGCGGTTGGAGATCTGAAATCTGAGATATAAGACCGAGTAATACACTGAACAAAGGAAATGATTTAACAACTATGGAAATTGCTAAGGATGGGAGGTGCTCTCATAGCAATGCCTAATGTCCATGATATATAATTTTAGTGATGCTGTCCTTATCTTTGTTGTGCGTTGTAGTTTTAATGCATTTTCTATTTTGCTCACGTGACCAGGGTCATGCATAGTTTGGATGGCGTAAGATTCAAGCCATACCTCGAGTACGGACGACAAAGGGTAAGCTGGATGACGACGATGTACTTTTGAATGCGCTTTGTTATTACTATTGATGAAATAACCTTTCTGTTATTATTAGCAGCGCAAAAGAAAAAAAATTGCACCGTATTTCGACAGCTATTGTAAATAGTCAAAACTGTTTTCATTTTATTTCAATCTAGACGTTCAGAGGCAACTACAACTACTACACGGTCGTTGCATACAGGTTCTCGCCAGCTGTACGAGCACGCTACATCAGAGTACATCCGATCACGTGGCATTCCTGGCCTTACTTCCGGTTTGAGTTGTATGGTTGTTTCTATGGAGGAGGTATGTATACAGCTCTTACAAAAAAAAAAAACAAAAAACAACAACAACAGCACAGGACTAACTCATGTGTTAACCATGTGTTTGTGACAGGCCAAATTTTGGAGTTCATTTTTTCGAAAGAACAAAGTTTGCTAATGACCAAAACGTGTTTCAAAAACGCTAATTTCCCTGGTGACACTTTCAGTTTTTTGATACCAAACCTTTTGAAGTTTGTTTGTGAAACAGCAGAGCCTTCCCTAAGAGACATGGAGCAGAATAGCGTTCCCTATGGATGACGTCACAATTGTGCATTGTGGGATTGACAATTGTGCAATACATTAATGTTTTAGTGAAATAGTATTATTTTAATACATTTTGGGTCTTTGTAATATTGACTGAAGTAAAATATATAATAATAGTTAAACAATATACTAGCTACATGTAGAGAGCAAATCGCTGTATATTTACTTCATTTACTTATCACTTCATATTTATTTCAAATTAACACAAATGCCCTTTGGTCTTGGAATGCACTATTTAGTACGCAGTATTCAGCATTCCATTTCTTTGTTATAATACATCCAACAAAATTACTCGATTCTAATGGGACAATAGGATACAATTAAATTCCAAATTGTACTCTGTAGAGTCCAAATTAAGTTGCTCAGTTTTTTTGTAAAATCAAATAGGCATCAGTTTTTTTATGTGTCTGTTCTCTTATTGACTATAAACTTCGTCATCACACCGTCAAAGTAGTATGCGGATCGACACTACCTTGACAATATGATGACAAATTTATCGTCAATAAGAGGACAGACACATTAAAACCTGATGTCTATTTGCTGATTAGTTTAGATTGTCGATGATATTGAAAAATAATTGATTAAGAGGGTCCGTTAGCTCAGTCGGCAGAGCGTGGTGCTAATAACGCTAAGGTCATGGGTTCGAGCCCCATATGGACCAGATATACTTTACATTTTTGCACTAAACTTCATGTTTTTTTTAGTAATGAGGGAAGCAAATCTGTCCAAATGTGCGCGCCACACTATTGCCCCACAATTTGCAGAGGGGAGGCTGTTTGTACAGTCTTCCAATCAGTTCAATTTCAAAACAAATCGCTAATAAGGACACTAAAAATCACGCTTGCGTTGCAAGCTGTAAAACAAATTTTGTACGTATTATTTTAGGCGTAAAAACATGGAATTTTTTGCATTAAGTAGTAGTTTTCTCCTTTCTGAGTAAACAACGAAGGCAACGAGAAAAATATTTATTAAACTTAGAACGCAGCATTCTCGCACCAAAATCCACGTGTTAATACTCTACCATTTGTGAAAAACACAGACAAAACTTTGAATTTCAAATACTATGCGCCACTTGGCAAATCGAACTAATTGACCGAACTTAGGGCTAGTTACTTTACAACGATTGGTCCGTTAGCTCAGTTGGCAGAGCGTGGTGCTAATAACGCTAAGGTCATGGGTTCGAGCCCCATACGGACCAAATTCATATTTTGGTGACATAGAATAATAATGGAAGAAAATTGGTTCAAAAACTAAAGTATATTAATTTGTGAGTTGGTCCGTTAGCTCAGTCGGCAGAGCGTGGTGCTAATAACGCTAAGGTCATGGGTTCGAGCCCCATACGGACCAAATTCGTATTTGGTGACATAGGACCTTTGGTCTGCGAACTTTACTATCCTCGTTAAAAACGATCGTATTTTTCCTGCCATGTTGTAAGGCTAACTGACGTCAACTAGCGGTGCAAAACCACTTTACTAGGCTTTGCAACCATCACGTGACGGCAGCCGTGTTAGATGGCAGGAACAATACAATCGTTTTACTTAAAAAGGAATTAAATTCTCGAGCAAAGAGATTTTATTGTTATGACATCTAATCACAGGTAGTCCAAGCTGTATTGTTATTGGTGCTTGCACTCAATGGTACAAAACTTCTATAGGCCATTCCATCTATAGTCAATAAAGGTTATACAAAGGTTATTCCCAAAACGTGGTATATTAGCTTTTTCTGCAATTTATTGCTACTAAGTATTATAGGATCCCCAAAATAAACGTGTTTACTTCTATTACCATAATATATCATTATATATCAAACAATCAATTAAGGCCCCGTCCACACATGTCCGGAAATTTTCGTATCCGCAATTTTTTTTTTGCGTATACGAAAATGTTCGCGTCCACACGCGGGGTATTCGAATCGTTTTCGAATCGTTTTCACTGTCCACACTTATCCGGAAATTTCATGATCCGCCCTGATGCACGCTAGTGCCTAGTCCATTTGACGGATGGTTTTTCTTATTGAGCATGAGCAAAATCCCTCCTATCCGTGTTCGGAGCGTATTCGAAAATTTCCACTCTGGAGACCGTTTTCGAAAATTTCCGGATACGGATACAAAAATTTCCGGACACGTGTGGACGCAACCCATATCAGCAAAATAAATTTTCGGATACAAAAATTTCCGGATATGTGTGGACGGGGCCTAATAACTTTATTTAAATAAGGTAACTTTATTAAGCTAGTGAATTATCTAACTTACGGCCCTCAAATTTCAAATATTTCAAATTAATAATTTATTATTTTTGATATGCCAAGCTCGATATTGTACCAACGCTGTTGGTGTTCAAAGCCCTCGCCGAATTAGCAACGGTCAGTTGACAGCTTCATCGACATACAACACAAACACTCCAGCAAGACTCGCCAGGTTACACTTGAAGAAAGCTGGAAAATTCAGTGGTGGATGGATAGCCAAGTACAATAACCGCAACCAATGGCTTCAGGTAGATTAACATAGCGTGTTTACTCGTCTAAGTGCCGCGGCACTTAATTAAATTTTTGTTTGGGTTTCATATTGTATGCAGCGTTAATTCGGAGCGAGGGCGCCTATTCGGCGCATATTCTGGGCTAGCTTGGAAACGAACGCATTTCGCTCATGATAATTGATATGGTGCTAAATTAAGGGGGGGATACCAATAAAACATTGGTTGCTGGGTGTTTGTACCCCTCTCAATAATGCATGGTTTTAAGGTTGATCACGTGATCCTTAAAGATAAATTAGGTTGAAGTTGGTGTGGATAAATCATTATACCAAGCTTTAAAATAATAGGAAACGTATGCGTCGTGCATACCATACCATACCATACCTGCCTGCCTGCCTGCCTGCCTGCCTGCATACATATATTTATATCTTCGAGATCAACTGTCCCACGATTTTTTTCTTTTGAGAATTGTAGACTAAAATGCACTTTGTTTTTCAAACTTATAAAAGGTTATTTTGCATAAATTAATCTTTATCTTGATATGGAAGATTTATGACTCCCGCAAAAACATTTTTTTCTCTTAGATTAACTTGAGAAGAACAATGAAAATCAATGCGATAGCAACGCAGGGACGACAGGACGCCGCTCAGTGGGTAACGTCCTATTATATCAAGTACAGTTTGAACGGAGAAAACTTTGCTGTCAAGCGTCACTGGTATTCCACAGTCAATGTAAGTAAATAGAAATATCATATTAAACTATGGGGTATGGATTTCAAAAACGGCAAACGCACATGCGCAGAAGTGGTGCGCATGATACGCACGCGCGTATTTTTTTTAAGTAATGACTCAGCTGTGTTCACATTGTTGTACACCTTTTAAGAAAGATAAATTAATAATTATTAGAAAAATTAATAATAAATTGAACTAAAATCCAAAATGAAATCGATGAACAAAAATACGTAATAAAAAATATCAAAGAATATCAATTCTAGAAGCTGGATTAGGGTGGTAGAAGAGGTTTACCGTATGCCTGCATACTCCCTCACTTTGACCAGGGTATTTATTTATTTCGTTCTATTAGTATTTTATTATTCCTTTCCTTAACGAAAATAGGCCAGAAATAGAGCTTATAAACTATTGTAGAGGTAACGGCCCACCCAAAAGGTGGGCAAATTAAGATCAAGGAATAAGACTTTTGTTTCTTTCACTACAGACCTTTCAAGCCAACCGCGATAGCAACTCCGTGGTAACCAACACCTTTAATATCCCTATCTACACTCGCTATCTCCGTATTGAACCCCGAGGATGGAGGTCGCGTATTGCGATGAGAGTTGAAGTGTATGGATGCCCATGGAGTAAGTAACAGCATTAGAAATACACAACGATAGGCATTTTAATGTTACGACATTTCGTAACGTATATATGTACTGTAAATAAGTACCGTACGTTAAAATTCCCTACTCACGAGAAAACAGTTCTATGCCATGCGAGTGTGTGTTATGGCGTACATCGATCTTTTTTAACCTTTTTCTCAAGGTTGCGCGCTCATCCAAATATAAGAAACATGACGAGCCAAGTACCATGACAATACAAAAGCATTTATAATGAAAAAATTATTATATTATTATGAGATTTTTGGATAAGAATTTAACTCAACTCAATTATTCTCTTTAAATCTAAAACTGGTTCTCAATTTTCCTGAATTTGCGTTTTGCAGAATTCTGGCCCGTCAAGATTGGAAGGGCACGCAACCTTAAAAAAACGGTCTATTGTTTCCTAATCCTGTATTTCCACATCACTAATCTATCTGTCTTAACCAGATCGCTGTGACATGCCCCTTGGAGTCGAAGAAGGCGAGGTCGCCGATCAACTCATGAGCGCTTCATCCTTCTCCGGCGGCTCGTGTTCGCCACACTTCGGAAGACTTAACGGTTACCGATCTGCAGGAGCCTGGTGCGCCAAACGAAACGACCGTAACCAATGGTTACAGGTTGATTTTGGCGCCACTGCCAGGGTTACACGAGTTGCTACCCAGGGTAGACGAAGTTCAGCCCAGTGGGTCAAGTCTTACTATGTTTCTTATAGTACTAAAGGATATGGGTTTGCTATCTATAGAGAGCGTGGAAAAACTAAGGTATTACTATAAGTGGATGTATGGTAATGTAATTTATTTTACTTAATACACCCCTTGCAGTGACGTCAAAGCAGCTCAAAACAAAAGAAATTCATTCCCCTAAGAATTGAAAACCTATCAGGTTATGCCCTCCAAATTGAGCTGCATGTCGACCTGCTGCAAGGGATCGATCATTAGCACACAAAGAATTCTGCAATTTACCGTCGCGACAAAGTAAGTGTTGGTGGACGCCAGTCATATTGTTTGCATAACATTGTCGCAATACAGCCCCCCCCCCCCCCCTCGCAAAAAAATAAAAGCGCGTGCCTATGAATGTCGAGGAAACGCGTGCTATTGAGGACGACCAATATTTAACTGTTTTCTTTTATTTAACAGGTTTTCCAGGGTAACTTTGACTTCTATATCACCGTCACCAACAAATTCCAGAAACCTTTGAATGGTCGTTACTTCCGGGTTCATCCAGTCACGTGGTATGGTCATATTTCAATGAGAATTGAGTTCTACGGGTGCGTCACAGGTTAGTTGATAGAAAAATCTTTCCATAGAATACTAGTCTACCCACAGCAACAGTGTTCAAAGTAATACCTATCATGCGTTTAATTCAAATTTTCGACGTTAGTCATCACGTGGTACGAATGGTGTTGCATTGTTTTACGGTCACCAAGATGTTCGAACATTGTTCTCGGAATTCTATACAAATGTACTGACTTTTAGAAAGCTTTTTAAACCAGGAAAAGCACAACTCAATTTTTCAGATGAAGATCACTTAACTTTTAATGCTGAATGTAAGCAAAAACAGTATACACCCTTTCTAAAAAAGAATGCTATGGGATTGAATAAGAACTAAATTCGTTCATAAAAAAATAGAACTAAATTGATAAAAACATAAATAAATATTTTAAAATGAATAAATAAGTAAATAAACATATCAAAGGCTAGAAAAAAAGAGGAAGGAAAAAAATCTTAATACAGTTGGAATCGAACCCACGTGAACTATGTTCTATTAGATGATTAATTCTAAAATACAGAAAAAGAGAAAAGCTAGTGCCATCATGCCATACCCCGAGACATCCGCAGGGTCATCGTATGGACTTCGGACATGACGGCGATTAAGTCCCTCTGCCCTTGGGTGTACGGATTACGCAGGATAGTGTTCTAGCCGAAGCATCAGGGGAGAGACTAGCCGGCCCCCAGATCATATCTACAGCTAATCCCTTGCACTCTGCCACGCACTGGCACGTTGATTTGAAGTAGAAAATAATCTAGTCTATCTGGTGCACTGTTTTCATGACTATTGTTGTGCTAATTTCCTGAAATCAGTGGCCCAGTGGAAAAAACTTGGGCTTTCAAGAAACTGAGTCAAGCACGTTTTAGGGAGATTAGTACTTGAATGGGTGACCTGAAATTTATAGTTTCTAAAAAGATACTTGAATAAAGATAGACCTTAGTTACAAATGCTTTTTTTCCACTAATAACCCGCCAAAGTGTAACCGATACCTGTCTATTCCCTGTCTATTTCCTGTCTATCCAAATGCTTTGAAAAGCCACAACAGATAAACAACAGATAGCACCCCACTTTCGTTTTCTTTTTTTTTTTTTTTTTTTTGCGTTGTCATTTTTTTCGTTTCGACCTTTTTAAAAAAAATCTTCATTGTATTTTCATGTCGAACTTAACACGAAACCGAAAGTGTAGTTTCTTAATTAATTCTTTATCTCATAATTCCATATTTATATTTTTTTACGTGAAGTTATGAAGGTTGAGTTTATGTCACGCTATACCTTCGCCAATATCTAAAAAGCGATAAAAATATTAAAACAATTTACCCTAGTTGAAACATTTTCCCTTATACAGGTTTAGAATATCTATTGAAAGTATAATTCAGTGAAATATCATCAAAAATATCTTATATTCCATCATCTTAAGCCTTTGAAATTGAATCCGTCATGTTGGTGCACAAACTTGAACACCAAGATGGCCGCTCCATACATTATTATGAATAATTGCGTCACGTTTACTCGCCTATAATTCCGCAACGAAATGCTTTGAAAGGCCGCAAAATAGTAGCTTTGTTTTTATTTATTGAAATTAAAATTTAATATTTTTTAGGCAAGCGTTGCAATGTTCCCCTTGGAATGCAAAATAGACGAATCTTAAACAGCAGAATCACAGCATCATCGGTCTGGGACAACAATCTTGGCACCCACTTGTCACGCCTTCACTCTTCTCGCTCATGGAGTGTCAAAACCAAGAACCGTTACCAATGGCTGCAAGTAGATTTTGGTCGCGCTACACGAGTGACCAAGATTGCAACGCAAGGGCGTAAGGACGCCAGACAATGGGTCACACAGTACACCCTGTCTTACAGCCAAGATGGCGCTGTGTTTGTCGATTACAAAGTGAAATCATACGCTAAAAAGGTGGGTTGCGATAACATTTGAACAGTGCCGTGTCTCTTGGAAGCATTTGAATCTTTTTTTGATTGATTTTTGATAGGTCTCAACAGCAAGATTTTGCATCGCACCACCATGTTAACTGTAGAAATAAGAACATATGTTAAACCATTTCAATGTCGAGAAAAAAGACTGGCTGGAATTGGAATTGCAGTGCATGTTGGGACGGTTTTAGGGGAAATATTTCCAAGATGGGGTCCATTTCATACCCTAAAATAGTCCAACAATGCATTGCAATGCCAACGCGACCCTTTTTTACTTCAACCTCAGAAGGGCTTATTACGTAACTCATATATCCTCAAGCCTTTTTCTCTGTTTTTAGTATTTCACAGGAAACAGAGACCAGAATTCTCTGGTCATCCACAACCTGTTCCCACGCATAAGAGCTCGTGTTATTCGGGTTCACCCATACAACTGGTACAGTCATATCTCGATGCGAGTCGAATTCTACGGCTGCGCAGAAGGTAAGACAATAATCAAATAATGAAAATCTTGGTTACTGTTCAGAAACTAGATCAATTTTAGAATGTCAAAATAAAAATTAAATCGAGCTATATTTTTTTTTCGGTTAAAATGTAAAACAATTTTTTTACACAGTAAAGAAAAAAATACAGTTGTGTCAACTAGCCTTTGGAGAGACTCGAACTCTCGACCCCTGGTTTACTAGACCAGTGCTCTAACCACTGAGCTACAAAGGCAACACATGAAATGACCTATATAACGAAATTAATCAAAATTATCCTAATGTAATAGTTCAATGATCTCTCTATAAGCTGACTCTGATTTCACTTTTAGTTGATGACAAATTTTCAAATGTTAACCTATTCTAATGGTTTAAAAATATCTCGATAAGCTGATTCTGATTTCACTTTCACTTGTCGGTGTCGTCTTTAGTCGGTGACAAGACTTCTTGTAAGGTTCAAAGATATGATCCCAAAATGCATAAACAGCTATACGACAGACTATATCATACAAGACGTTTTTACCATATTACAAAATTTTGCGTCAATACTATTTAGTTAATAACTTTAATAATAATATTTTCATAAAATAGCCTCGACATAATGCTGGAGACTCACTCGTACCAGTCCTTCTCGGTCTCATCATATATCTAAATTTTCGTTTGCATGGGTTGCAATTATGTAAATGAATCCAACCTAGCACTTGATAGGAATCGTAAATTCATTACTGAAAGCCTCGAAATGATGCTAGAGGCTTACTCGTACCAGTGCTTCTCGGTCTGATCTTACGTACAAATTTTTGTTTGGGTTGCAATTATTCAGATGAGTCTTACCTAGTACTTAATATAAATTCTTAGATCGATGTTTCATGCCTCTTGGAGTGGAAGACAAGCGAGTTCGTAATGGACGCATGACAGCATCTACATACTACAACCATCACCTCCAGCCAGCTCATGGCCGTCTCAACCACCGATGGTCTTGGTCTTCTAAAAACCATAATGCTAACAACTGGTTGCAGGTACGCGTTGGGTAATTAAGGGTAACTGCCTGGAGCAATAGATTTGTCTAAATCTTTTAAAATTTTCAAGTAGTTGTACCCATTTTGTAATAAACAAGGAATAGTTTCTTTCTGTCAAATTTGTAAAATAGTTTCTTAACAAATAATGGTAAGTGATTGTCCATTTTGAAATCGTCTGCAACAATACCATGCATATTTAAAATGCAATTTTAATGCAAAATTACTGTTAAAGAACTTTTCGGGTTTTTTCTCATGTGATGTGATTGGTCAAACTGTATGTTTTCTGCAATTTCATTGGCTCGTCAAAACATTGCGATTTGATACCAAAAATGGAGCGATACGTGATTTAAATCGCACTGCTCAGAGCCAATCAGATTGCAGAAAAAACGAGTGATTTCGAAAAGTGCATAATCAAAATTCAAACTGAGCTCACTGCCATCAAAAAGCCTTTGGAGAGACTTGAACTCTCGACCCCTGGTTTACAAGACCAGTGCTCTAACCACTGAGCTACAAAGGCTTAAGGTTTTATTTCTTTAATAGACAATCAAATTCTTTTCGTTAAAAATCATTTTAATAAGAAAAGAAAACCATACCTTAAAATGTGTGTTATTCTTTTTTTTTCCAGGTCAATCTGATGAACCTCAAGACAGTCAAAGGAATCGCTACCCAGGGTCGATACGATGCTAATCAGTGGGTCAAGACCTACAAGGTTTATTACAGCCAGGATGGGGTCAAGTTTACAGCCTACAGTGACCGGCCACGAGTCAGGGGACAAAGACCTCCCCCACCTAAGGTAATGCACAGAACAACAAACAAATTTTCGATATATCTGATTATTATTCAACTATATTTTTACGTCGATTTGATTGACCGAGGTTGTTTACCATTAGATTGGAAATTCCACCAGAATTCCCTCTTCATCCAGAATGAGCAAATGGTACAAATCTGTTTCTCTTTTCCCAGTGAATCATTCCTGGGAGGTTTGTGTTCCATTTGCAATATCAACTGGAAATTCTACTTTTAGGCCTGCTGTTCTGGGGTCGAGAGATACATGCATGTGTGGAAAGTGTAAATGGTACGCGATTCTCCGGTTATTCTGGGCTTACTAGAACAAATGGGGTACCTATTGAGCATTTCCACTTTTACCATAAATTTTCCGATGGGAGAAGGTTGTACCACTTACAGAAAAACCGGAATTACCGGAATTTTCAATCTAATGGTAAACAACCCGAGATAGATGCAAATCACTGCCTACAAATGATATTCTGCTCATGCGCATTATGGGGAAAAGCCGTTTTACTGCAAATAATATATATACTGCTCATTCGCAGTAATGTTATATTTTTAAAATATGGCTCGCTGTGTATGTTTATTAGATAAGAAACACAACCAAGTCAAATATATTTGTTTTTGAAACTTCTTTCTTTCTCCACAGATCTTCAAAGGCAATACAGACCGACACACCATCGTTTTCCAAGAGTTCGTAAGACCTTTCCGCGCGCTGTACGTTCGTATTTATCCTATAACTTTCTACCATTGGAAATCAATGAGGGTCGAGCTCTTTGGATGTGAAGGTATGTTTAAAGAAAAACGTTGTAAAATTCTAATAAACTGAAACTTAGATTTTAACTTTTGAACAAACATTTTTGGTGTGGAGGTGATCGTCCAGGTAAGTGTAGTCTTGAGAAAGACTGTTTTTAGTGACTGACATTTCGACAACCTGAGCGGAAGTCGTCGTCAGAGTCCAGTAAGAACAAGGAAGAATTCATAATACTGCATACTTAACTAGTATTTTACAACTACAACAGAGGACGAAATGCATATTGGGTCTTATGTACTATTCCCTAAAGTAAATAGATAATAATAATTTATTTCGTTTTTTGTGCATTGTTTTCCTTCCAAAACAATATACTGCATACATAAATTAGAGCAAATGGCTATATATATAGTTTTTTTTCCAAATTTACGAAACCCACAATGCACCTCGGTATTGGAATGCAAAATTCGGTATCAATGTATGTAAATGCCTTTGGCTGTACCACTCACTGAATTATTTTTCTTTCGCACCTTATCTACTTAATACTATGTTAATTATTCAACTCTTTTGTTATTTTGCTCTATTTATATGTTGTGTACACTTGTACTTCACTTTCCGAGGATGGCGTTTGACAACGTCGAAACATTACAAGTTTAAATGATCTTCATCAAAGCCAAAATTCAGTATGCATTATTCAGTATTCAACAGTTTGGAAATAGCTGTAATTTAACATGGTTTATGTATATTAATCTTCGTCAGATACTCCTTGTGGCAAACCTCTGGGGATGAAAAACAAACGCATCAGAAACAGCCAACTGACAGCCTCGTCTACTTGGTCCAACCATTACGCACCCTATTTGGGAAGACTCCATAACAAACCAAAGGGAAGGTAGGATTATAAACAAAAATCATTAGGAACAATATTTTTATTTATAAAACTGATAAAGTAGAAACTCCATTAAGCGACTATTCTCTGCCATTTGACCGTCATTACCTCGAGACAGAACACTCGAGAAGTGTCGAGAAGCACCCCGCTATGCGTCGTTCTCCTAACAATTGTGTTCTGCCAACCCCCGCGTGCTTTATAACTGCAAAGAGCGCGCGCGCGTTTTCTATTTATTTAGTACTTTGCCATTTCGCACTTCGCTTGAAGTGAATTTGTCGACAGGCAAACATTAAGCTCATTTTATTTTATTGTTCTGTCTCAGGAGTCAAGCTGCATGGTGCGCCAAACATAACAACTACTACCAATGGCTGAAGGTTGATTTCCGTCGGCTCACAAGACTGACCAGGATCGATACCCAAGGTCGTTTCAATAGCAGGCAGTATGTCAAACAGTATTATCTGCATTATAGTGTCGATGGGGTACATTGGGCAATTTACCGCAAGAAGAATGCAGACAAGGTTAGGACTCTAAAGGACTCTATTTACTGGTTTATTATATTAAAAAGTTCTTAAAGAGGCGCCCGCGCTTTTTCCCCTTTTTTTTTTTTTTTTTTTTTTTTTGGAAAATCAAGAAGAAAAAGAGAGGGACTTAGAGAAAGGTCGCGCTCTTGATCGCAATTATGGTTAATATTATGGAAACTTTTCATCCCATTTTTTCAGTTTTCTCATATTTCTCTTTTCTTTCATTTTCATTTTTTTCTATTTTTATTCTTCTTTCTTTTTTTTTCTTCCTTTTTTTATTTTATTCCCTTTCTTTTCTTCTCTTTTTTTCATTTTTCTTGTTTTTCGAGGATATTAAAAAGCGTACCACAAACATTTTTTGACTTGTTGTTTAAAAATTAAAAGTACCTAATTTTTGCTTTTCTTTTCATAGTTGTTTTACGCCAATCGAGATCAATACTCCGTCCAGAGTAACACCATCGATCCTCCAATCTATGCTCGCTATCTCAAAATCCAACCAAGAAGCTGGTATTCAAGGATCTGTATGAGAGTGGAATTCTATGGATGTCCCGCAGGTAGACAGAGGGCTATTGAAAATGGGTTGACCGCCTTTCCCCTCCCCTCCAAATAATTCGACTAAAAATCGTAAATTTTCCTTCTTTTCCTTCGTGTTGGAAAACACAAAGTATACAAATGCACGTGCTCATGTAATGCCATGGAAACGCCTTGATTGACGTATGTCAAAGCCTACTTCTTCGCAACATTGGTTATAAAAAACCTAAATTCATGAGGAAAAAAAAATTACCGGGCACTGAGCTCAGGCAGTCCTGTGAAAGCCTTTTTCCCCCATAGACTAGTATAATCATTATTTTTATATTACTATGAAATACGCTAACTTGAGCAAAACCTTTCTTTTAGATCGTTGCGAGACACCTCTCGGTGTCCAAGACAAAAGAATAAGACGCTCAATGTTCTCTGCATCATCAATGTACAACCACTACTACGGCCCGTGGAGCTCCAGACTTCAAGATCGTAACCATGGCAACTACAGGGGTGCTTGGATTGCACGTCATAAGCGTCGAAATGAATGGATGCAGGTTGACTTTGGCACCCAAGCGCGAGTCAATCGCATTGCCACGCAAGGTCGCTACGATGCTAATCAGTATGTCACGTGGTATACTGTGAGGTACAGTAACGATGGCGTGCGGTTCACATCTTATAAGGTTGGAAGGACCACGAGAATGTTCCAAGCTAACGTGGAGCGTTACCATGTCAACATCAACCGCTTGGTGCCTTCCATCAAGGCGAGATATGTTCGTATTTATCCACAGAAGTGGTATGGCCATATTTCTATGAGAGTCGAGTTCTACGGCTGTAGACTCAGTAAGTAGTTCAAGTTATTACTCGTATTACAGAGGGCCACGGAGTCTTGCTTAATGTTATTAAAATTTCTCGGCAGTTTGCTGAGTTTGTGGGACATAGCAATAGTAATTAAGGGGAGTCGGAACCATGTAAGAAAAGCTATATCAATATTCGTGCTATAGAATGTTTTCAATCTGTTTTCAATAGAAATAGCAGCCATATTGATGTACCTAACAAAACAAACTAATGACAAAGTTATTGTCAAAGGTACACCAATATGGCGGCTGTGACGTCATGTCTGACAACAGAGATGGCAGCCATATTGGCGTACCTAACAAAAGAAACTAATGACAAAGTTATTGTCAAAGGTACACTATTATGGCGGCTGTGACGCAATGTGAGCGCGATCTATAAGTCAGTACGTTCTTTCTCCCTATGTCTTCCACACATGCACTTATCTTTTACTTTATCCTTGAAGGTCAAATGTGCAATAAACCAATGGGAATGCAGACAGGTCGCATCAATCGTCACATGATCACAGCTTCATCGCACTATAACAATCAACTCTCGCCACAAGCAGGCAGACTCAACCACAAGTATTCATGGAGTGCTGCTATAAACAACTATAAACAATGGCTGCAGGTAGACTTCAGGAAACCGAGCAAGATTGTCAGGATTGCCACTCAAGGACGAGCCAATGCTGATCAGTGGGTCACGTATTTCTACATTAGACACAGCGTTGATGGGGTGTACTTTTCAGAATATACTGAATTCAACTCAAAAAAGGTAACATACAGTTACATCTTGCTGCTTTTTTTCTTCACAGCTTTATTTGGGAAAACTAATATTACAATGTATTGTATAAAAAAACAACTAATAGTTACCCAAAAAGGAAAGTCACGAACGGGACACGAGACCCATGCAAGGTGACCACCTCATGAATTGTTGAAATAATCAAACATAAAAATATATGCAAAAAATATAACATTGTACGTAAAAATAAAAATAAGAATGGAAAAATAACTTCATTAAGATAAAACTAGTGTACTTTATGAGGTTAACCTCTATGCTATCTATTAAGTGCGACCCTGGTTAAAAAAGAAAATTTTTTAGAATTTTATTTATTTATTTTTTAATTTAATTACATTTATGAATCTTTACATATCATATTTTAATTTCTTTATTTTTCCTTCCTCAGCGTTTTCTTGCCAATCGAGACAGGAATACCATCAAATACAACATGTTTAACCCTGCAATAAGAGCGCGGTATGTACGAGTAGAACCGTATCGATGGAGAAGCTGGATCTCCATGAGGGTTGAGTTCTTTGGGTGCTACATAAGTAAGTACACTACCATAAACCTTCTTGAAATGTTCGCAAATTGTCTAGACAACATGACAGTACAACCTGATCAGTACCCGTAGGGGGCTCTCCCGTGAGATTTCCTCCACAAGCACAACCAATGCAAGTATACCTCCATCAAAGCGATAAAAACCCACAACATGCAACACTCAACTCAGATAATGTTTTTTAAAGAGGGAGGAAAACCGGAGAATCCGGAGAAAACCCTTCGTTCAAAGGAGAGAACAGCACATCAAACACAAATTTTTATCAAACAAACACAACTCGCATATGATCCAGTCTGAGCCATGGCTCGAACTCGGACCACAGTGGTGAGAAGCGAGAGGTAAACCACTACGCCGCCCATGCCATTCAGTTTGCGAACTTCACCATCTGTGCACGGTCGTACGAAGGGTGGATAGCGCTTTTCGACGGATAAATCCTTATCCAGTGGATAAGTCGATGCTGTGATCTAATAAATCTATCCACTGGATAGGATTTATCCGTCGGATAACGCTATCCACCCTTCATACAATCGGGCCCTGACTTTTCATTTGTCAATATGAAAAAATGGTTTAAATTATCATCCAGGTGGTATAATAATATTACGGGCCCGGTGTATATCAATCAGTTTATTCAATCTACCTTTTCTGGAAATATAGTAACAAGTATTCAAAATTCTATTAACAATAATTGTACAAATATATAATAAAAGAAATAGTGATTGCAGATTTTATAATTGAATGTATATATATCCAGAAGGAAGACACCTAAAGAAGAAACCATAGGCTTATATTCTTGAGGTGTCTTATATAAGCTTGGGTAATTTAGGTATAATTATTTGATGAAGCATGAAGGTGTATATTGTCATATATAAAAATGAATATATAGAAATAAATACATATTAGTACATACATATGCACATGAAGTTAAAGTTAGAAAGTATTAATTTACAATGATCAGTAATTATAAAGAGTTCATTTACAATTTAATTTAAAAAAAAAAAAAAAATACAGATATTAAACTCAATTGATAGATTAAATTAATAAGCACGTAAAGATCAGTGTTTAGACATAACAGCTGATGAGATGCTTTTTTAGTGTAATTTTGAAAATAGATTTTGAACTTGCTGACCTAATGTGATTGGGTAGCATGTTCCACAGTTTTGGCCCTTGACTTATTACTGTGAATTGTTTGATATTGGTTCTACAGAAAGCAGGTCTATAATTATTTGACTGTCTAGTTGGATAATTATGGATTTGGGAGTTTTTTACAAATTTGTTTTGAAAGGAGTTAGGCAAAATTTTATTTTCTATTGAATACATAAATAGCCCTAACTGAAGAGAGTGAATATCTTGCAGTTTTAATAAGTTATATTGAGAAAATAAGGGAGAAGTGTGAGCATCATATCTAGAGTTAGTAATAATCCTGATTACGTGTTTTTGAAGTATTTTTAAACGATTTAAATTACTTTCATAGGTAGAGCACCATATGATATTGCCATAATAAAGATAAGGGTAAACCAAAGTATAATAAAGCATAAGAAGAGATTTTTGTGAAATAAAGAACTGAGATTTAGATATAATTCCTATAGATTTAGATATTTTCCCAGCAACAGTACAAATGTGATCTTTCCAGCTTAAGTGTTCGTCAATTATGACACCTAAGAATTTGGTGCTTTGTTTACGTTCAATTAATACATTATTAATTTTTAAAGTCAGATTATTGCTATTCAATGTCCTCTGTCTTGGCTTAAATAGTATATAGTTAGTTTTCTTGATATTTATAGTAAGTTTGTTCACGATTAGCCATGTCGAAACTTTGTCAAGCTCAGAGTTCAAGATATAATTTAAATTATTCACATTTTTATCAGAATAAAATACATTAGTATCATCGGCAAATAATATAAATTTCAGTAGATCTGAAGAGTTCGCTATGTCGTTGACATAAATAATAAATAATAAAGGTCCTAGAATACTTCCTTGAGGAATACCGCAATTAATCGTCATCTGGGTAGATAAATTATTTTCAATTTCAACATATTGCTTTCTATTTGTTAAATAACTGGTAATCCAGTTCAAAGCTAATCCTCTAATTCCATAATATTCTAATTTTTTTACAAGTATGTTGTGATTTACTGTATCAAAAGCTTTTGACAGGTCCAGGAATACACCTGTGGAAAGTTCCTTATTATCAATTGATGAAGAAAAGTGGTTAACCATTTGAATAATAGCTAAGTTGGTCGAATAACTGGATCGAAAGCCATATTGATGTTCATAAAGTATGTTATGCTTGGTTATAAAAGCAACTAACCTATCATAAATAACCTTCTCAAAGAATTTTGAAAATACAGGGAGTATAGAAATTGGTCTATAGTTCCTAAATTCAGAAGAACAACCACTTTTATATATAGGAATCACCCTGGCAAGTTTAGTACTATTAGGAACAATGCCAGTGGAAATAGATAGATTTATAACATGTGACAGTGGTTTAGCCAGAGATTGAATATTAGCTCTGATGTCTTTAATCTGCTAACTACTGCTTTTGCGGTTATCCTAGCTTATATTGCTTTGTTTTTGTTCTTTATCAAATAGTATTATATATAACTAGTAATTTATTTAGTTGTTGAAGCTAATCAAAAATAAAATAACACGAAAAGGGTGATGGCTACGGAAAGTTTGAAAAAAAAACTTTAATTGGAAAACGTATAAGTTGTGAAGCATTTTGGACTTTTATTATCACTAATCTGTGCTTCAAAACCGCTCCCTATAGCCTTTGTAGTTGATAAGCAGTAGAGTGCATACCATATATCCATTATAAAGCTAGCTAACAAAATTGCACAAATAAGTGCAAAGTTTCTTAGGTTTACGGTGTACTGAACTTATCAGATCCCACTAATTTGTGTAAATTTGTACAATTTCTTGCAACGGTTTTCACGAATATATTGCATGCAGTCTATTGATAAAGTTGTCCATTTATATGAAAAAATGAATCAACCTAGATCAATTCTTCGATTGCACGTTACGTCATCGTGGCCATGAAGGTGCCATTTAACAAAAGATTTATCATTAACATCCATTGTTAAATGCAACACAATGGCCGCCATGTTTTTGTCTTTTGAATCTCTTGGGAATGCTTGCAACCCATCAATACAAAATAAACAAATTGCCTTATGTTCATGCAACAGATTCGTGTTACCTTCCAATGGGTCTTCAAGATCGCCGACTGCCTGCCGGAAACATCCGAGCATCGACAAGCTATAACTACAATCACGGACCAGACCGCGCTAGACTGGGCATGTATGCCAGAAACAGTAGGACCGCTGGCTGGGTTGCTCGTCTGCGCAACAGCAATCAGTACTTACAGATTGACTTAGGTGATATGGCTAAGGTGACAGGTATAGCGACTCAAGGGCGAAACACGGGAAACCAATATGTCAAGACTTACATCTTGCAGTATAGTAATAATGGCAAGAGATTCAATTACTATAAGTCGTATGGTAAACTGAGGGTGAGTGTAGTTGACTATATACCTTTAATATTAATATATTAGCACTTTGGTTGACTGGAAATTTTATTACTTCCTGTTGCAGGAAATTTTTATTTGTCCTCATGCATCTATATTAATAATTATAAAATACTTGAGACATAATGCCGCGCTGAGTGGCTGGCTACCGTGTTTATATCGGAGGACAGAGACACGCTCTCGAAAACTCGTTCAAAAATATTTTATGAAAGCAATCGGCTGCTTATGTCTCTGTACTGTGATATAAACACTCTTTGAGCTGTAGAGCACTCGAGAAGCAAGAGAAACATTTGGGTACGCCTCGAGTTTTATATCACAGTACAGAGATTTAAGCAGACTTTTTATATTCCTTAAATATTTCATATTTCGCCTCATGTATCTAGTAAACGGAAACTTTTCTTAGCGATTAAAAATTGAATTGTGCAAATCAATGTTTTGCCACAAATTCCACATTATTTATTTTTGTTTACAAATTACCGAAATCTGAGCTTTTTTACTTTAAAAGGTAAAAAGAGGAAGTCAAAAAACATTTCATGTTCACCCATCATAGAGCATTTACCCCCAAAAGTAGCGTTTACCTCCTTACTTACGGCGCCATAATTAATCTGGAGAAAAAGGGATAAGATGATTGACGGCGGATAAAACTTAATTCCAACGCCTGTATGTTTTAAGTTTTGGACGTGCTTGCCATTTCCCATTCCAAAGTTGAGGAAAAAGCTGGACCGAGTTAGCATTGCAGTGCATTGTGGGATTGTTTTGGGAAACAAAATAGCCGCCATCTTGGCAATATATGCCCCCTATAACAGCCCCACAATGCAATGCAATGCCATTTCGATCCAGTTTTTTCTTTAACCTCGAAATGTCTAATACCAGTGTTTGTGTTCGTATAAATTGTCGGAGATCGCATGAATTCTCTTACCAACTAAAGACATAAATGGCCTTTAAAACGCACTTTTCCCAAAGGTAAAAGGTTTTCGTGTGGTGTTATTTCAGGTATTCCGTGGTAACTACGATATCTATCACACCGTTTCGCGGCGAATCTCTCCACCAATCAAAGCTCGCTATATTCGCATCAGACCAAAGACCTGGAATAGCTACGTATCAATGAGAGTTGAACTGTATGGATGCAGAAGCAAAGGTAAGCAAGATTTGTCAGTGTCAAATTTCTTTGTTCTATGGATTCTTCTCAGTCAAAATTGCTCTTACCCAAAAAGTTCGATTTTACGAGGGTTTTTACCCCGGGTTCCGGTTTTCTACCCTGCGCAAAACCTAACACGCGAATCTCCGTACAAGTCGGTCTGTGAGTTAGCCGTTCTGTAACTTATAGATCAGCCCAGATGTTGTTTCAGGGTTTAATCTGTGTTAGCCATGCCTTAACTTAGATCAGCTCAGAGGTTGTTACAGTGTTTGATCTGTGAGTTAGCCGTGCTGAAACTTATGGATCAGCCCAGATGTTGTTTCAGGGTTTAATCTGTGAGATAGCCATGCCTTAACTTAGATCAGCTTAGAGGTTGTTTTCTGACCGCGCGCCCAAAGCATGTTGATTGGAAGCAACTTGTTTCTCAGTCACATAATCTGCATAATTTTCTTCCCTTGCACAGAGAAGCGGTGTGCGTCTCCTGTTGGCTTGCAAAATAACAAAATCCGCAACAACCAGCTAACAGCCTCATCAATAAAAAGCAGCCAGTTTTCTTCATTCTTGGCAAGACTACACAATCATCGACGTGGCAGGTTCCTGGGTGTTTGGATGCCCAAGCATAATAACCATGCGCAGTGGCTTCAGGTAGATCTTGGAAGAACCATGAAAATTACTGGTGTTGCTGTACAAGGACGACCTGATACTAGAAAATGGATCACTACTTTCTGGATCAAGTATGGAACGGATGGAGTCTTCTTCAGTATTGTAAAGACAATGAAGGACACCACCAAGGTATAACTAGACATTTTCTTTCTCAGGGACAGATCATCCAGAAATTTCAAATTTAAAGATTAGTTTTGCCACAGGTTTGAAGTAAATTTTGCATGAAGCGTTTGGACCCTCTATCTTCCTTTGCATGTGCCTTTGGGGCAGTCCTAAAAACCCTGCAAAAAGAGGCTACCCTCCTCTCAAGGATTCCTAGATCTGCCCTTGGCTGGACTGGATGAATGACTGACTAACGGTTCTCTGTTTCAGACCATATATGCCAATGTTGACCAGAAGTCTGTATGGACCGATTCCTTTGATCCAGCCATATATGGTCGGTATGTACGTCTGATCCCTAGAGGATGGTACTCTGAGATTGCAGTCAGAATGGAGTTATACGGATGTCCCTGGAGTAAGTCCTTAGTCTTACTTGTAGCATCGTAATAAATATTAGTCAATAGGGGTATTTCTATTTACGTTTTTTTTCCTTCAAATCAATAGCCAGATTAACATTCCCGTTTTTCCTTCCGCAAACGGCAAACGTGACCACGTTTTTATCGTTTCCCTACATTTTACCTTGCCTCACAAACCTTCTCACCAAAGACAAGTATTCTATCGTTTATCTACCACTTGGAGATTTTTGCAATTCCTTTTCACTATTATTAAAGAATTTCTAATAGTTAACTCATGACATTTCACGTTTGCCGTTAAAGAGAGAATAGAGTTTAAGATTCTCGTTTACGGCAAACGTAAAACGTTAGTTGACCATTAAAAAATTCTGCCTAATCTAAAACTCTCTAATAGCAAACGTTTTACTTCAAGTTAAATACAGGGAAAATTAAGGGAAAAAGTTGTCGTGTTTTAACCATTCCATACATGTAGCATCTTCTAACCCAAAGACTATTTCCCAAACAGATCGCTGCGATATGCCTCTTGGTCTTCAGAGCCTCAAAGTAGCAAACCAAAGAACCCGAGCATCGTCCTACCACAGTTATCACTGCGGACCCTGGTACGCCAGGCTGCATAATCCCTACGCCTGGTGCGCACGCAAAAATGACCGTAGTCAATGGTTACAGGTAAAAACAATTATCTAGAAGGACACGTCTGAAGAAAAACGTTAACGTCTGCGCATGCTCGAAGTGTTTTTGCAAATTAGACGAAACTACTTCCTTATATTGTAAAAATATGTAAATTTGACTTTCAAACGTTCTTGATGAATGATCTTCACAAAATGCCAAAACGTAGAGATCTTTTACTATGATTGTTTGTATAGTTCAATAGCTATCTATCTAGGTTAACTTTCTTGTAGTTATTACAATTAGCTTGCTTCATAATTCCGGTTCTATTGTATCATTCCGTTAACATTAACCTTTAGTATTGATGATAATAATAAGCAATATATGTATGTTCTTATCTACAGGTAGACTTCGGTACATCGACTAGGGTTACTCGTGTTGTCACGCAAGGAAGACAAAATGCTGTCCAGTGGGTTAAGAGCTACTATGTGTCGTACAGCAGAAATGGACAGTCGTTTAGGACTTATAAGGAGCAGGGTCGAACCAAGGTACATAGCAATGTAAACTATTGGCTTGCGCGAAAATTTAAATTGGTTAACAAAGTGTATGATGGCATTTTAATCAAGGTTGCGCATCCATCTAACTTCGACAAGAGACTTGACGAGGCGAACAAAATAATAGGGAATTTGAGATTGTAAATTAGCAAAATGTTTGTTTAATTTTTTTTTTTTTCATTAGAATTCAAAAATATTTAGTTCGATAAAAAAGAATACATCATTTTTTTGTACAAATAATAGTTTTTGTCAAATGATAATGAAGAATTAATACATTTGATAAATGTATTAACTGGAGAAAAATCTATAGACAATACATTTATGATGTCGAATTAACTTGATATCAGGGATTGGCTGAGGGCTCTCGATCGGCCAATCAGAAGCGAGATATTGAGTAAATGCATAATGATATTGGTTCTACTTACTTTGTTTAGATCTTCCAAGGCAACTACGATCAGTTTATTCCAGTTACCAACAAATTCCAGAGTCCTCTAAACGGCCGTTACTTCCGTATCCATCCAGTGACATGGTATTCTCATATTTCTATGAGGGTCGAGTTCTATGGATGTATTACAGGTAAGGCGATTTGAGTCGCAGCCCCAATAATCTACGAGTCAATTACGGGTCATTAGGGCGAGAGGTCATGGGTCAGATAAATAAATACACTTAATGTTGAAATTAAATTGAAATTTATTTTTGCGTTGTTTTGTTTTTCAAAGCCGCTACTTTTTGCTACTAGGGGTCTATCACTACCAGGTGATCTCGCCGATTACCATCAACCAATCAGATTGCGAATTGAGTTTCAAGTTAAAAATCAAAAATCAAGTTAAAAATCCCATGCAGAGAATAAGATACGAATAATTAATAAGCACAACAAAAACTAATCCAAAACACACAAGCAAAATCGCATTTATTAACAAAAAAATATAAAATACGTACATTATTGATTATTACCTTGCAGAGGAAATCATGCATTGCGCGCGTTCCGAGATCACCTGGTAATAACTTATAACTATTACTGTAACTTAGCCAATCAGAGATCAGGATTTGTGATAAACCATAAGTAGGCTTTCACCAAGGCTAAGGTCGAACGTCGAACTTTACATGAGCCGAACCCATTTACAACGAAGAAGACCGCATTATTGTTCATTCTTTCAATTTGGTTCGAATCATGTGAAGTTCACTGTTAAGCCTAATTATACCTTTCCTTCCTACATCCAATGGTTTTGTTAGTGGAACAAAAACCTGACATAAACTTCTATTTCAGGTAAACTGTGCAACCAGCCCCTTGGAATGCAAAGCAGAAAACTGGGACCTAAGAACCTCATGGTATCCTCACAGAGGGATAACAACCATGATGCAACGCGTGGACGCCTTCACATCGCACGAGTCGGACACAAGATTGGCGCTTGGAGTGCTCGAATCAACGATCGCTATCAGTGGTTCCAGGTTTGCAGTTTTCAATATCAGTGTTGAAATTATTTCGTTTTTGAATAGACCGCGGTGTAGGGGGAGCGGGACGGGTTAGGTTACACATAGGGGGTCTCTAATATATACTAAATTTTCAAGTGCCAACTTTAAGTCTCATTCGCACTAGACTACACTTATAACTGAGTCCCTTCTCACATCTTTTTTTAAGTTCTCAGTTTTCCTTATCATTCCGTATTGACCCTTCTTAAAAGTATCGTGGATGCGAAGCTAAACATAAAAATACTAAAGAAATCACACTTTTTCTCGATGGAATTTGTTCGTTTTTAGTATTTTCACCTAATTTTATTTTTCATATTTTTTGAACAGTGTCATTTTCTGATTATCTTCATCAAGTTTCATCTTTGTCCCTTTTTAATGCAGTATTGTTCTGAATGTGGCATATTTATTTTAGATCGATCTTGGCCGTCCTTCCAGGGTGGTTAAAATTGCTACCCAAGGTCGCCAGGACGCTGACCAGTGGGTAACGCAGTATTACATCACTCACAGCGTCGATGGAGCGAACTTTGCTGATTACAGAAACATACGTGGAAGCAGAATGGTGGGTCGAGTAGGAGACTAGGAAACGGAAATAACATATCTTCAAAAAAGGATAATCAAATAAAAGAGAGAGAGAGAGAGAGAGAGAGAGAGAGAGAGAGAGAGAGAGAGAGAGAGAGAGAGAGAGAGAAAAGATAAAACATGAAAAAGAAAAAGCTTCATCATTTTTCATAGTTTTCATGTTTGTTTCCTTATTCCTTATTTTCAGTATTTTGCTGGCAACAGAGACCGCAACAGCGTCGTACAGCATCGTTTCTTCCCACGCATCAAGGGAAGATTTGTTCGTATTCATCCTTGGGGCTGGCGAAGTCACATCTCGATGAGAATCGAGCTGTATGGTTGCGCAACAAGTAAGATACGTTGATACAAAATTTTCGATCAAATGTTTGGGTTACCTTTTTCATACTTTTTTCTGTGAAGTAGGAATAATGCACAAAAATACTCAAAAATTCCCAATAAGCCATTTTAAAGGTCTGTAATAGCGTACAAAAGAAATATAAGATTATCATTTTATTCATACCAGCTGCCAGGCTGTAAGGAGTGTCAATCAAAGATTGAGTAAGGGTGTTAGACGTTAATGACACATGATATGCGCATGCGCAGCATTCCAGTGGCGTATTAGAATTCATTGTCTACCTTTAGTTTCTAAGCGGTCTCAGAAGGTACCACTAGAATCTAAAGGTTTGAAAAGCACTGATAGCAGAACTATGGAATTGAGGGTGGATTTCAGATCAAATGCAATGGAATTTTATTCATAGCTGATTAAAAATCAAAATTGAAGTCAAATAATTACTGAGTAATGTTTAAGACTCAATCTTTTTTTTTTTGCTTCTGCGCATGCTCTTTTCGGATCCTGACGGAGAAGAGACTTTGCTAACTGTTCTATAATGTATTCAGGTCGTTGTAACATGCCCTTGGGATTACAAGACCGTCGTATTGGTAATGGACAGATGTCTTCTACTCCAGCTCACTACCCTGCGTATAGGGCTAGAGTGAATACTCACTATTATTGGTATCCAAGGGCACGAAACCGTAACCAATGGCTACAGGTAATTATAGTAACATAAAGGGGATCTAAAAATAATGGAGGAGACAAGTAAGAATGAAAGAATGGAAAAAGGAAAGAAACAAAACACAAACGAATGAAATAATAACAAGAGTGAGAAGAAGGAAAAAAGTGCTTTAATTTCATAATTCTTCAGGTGTTACGACATGTTACGATATAATCGCCATGTTGGTTGACTATACAAAGCATTCCTCGTTAAGGCTCAGTCACGTGGTTGCACTTCAAGAATATTGTTATTTTTTCTTATTACATAATTAATGCCTTTAAAACCACGACCTTATTTAAATGTATTCAACCTTATACGACGTATACGACCTTATTTATGTATTCTAATTATTACTTTGCTTTACTTTCACTCTTGAAGTTGACGCCGGAATGCGTCGAAACGTCGAGTATACTAGTCTTCAACTTTATTTTAAAATCTTTAAGAAACAAACATCTTATTCTTATTTAAATGCTTACCTTTTACACTTCCCAGCTTAGATTATCTCTTCATAACTACATTGGAAAGTGAAACTCTAAAAATGAAGAAGAAGATTGCATTGTTTTCTAAAGCAATTTTTCTTAAAATTTAGATCAACTTTGGTTATGTTGCCCGAGTGACTGGCGTAGCAACACAGGGAGCCCATAACACTAACCGATGGGTCAAGAGCTACACTATGTCGTACAGTCGTCACGGCAGTAAATTTGTTCCTGTAAAACAAGGAGGAAGAACAAAGGTAACGAGAATTTCAAAGTAAATTGTATTGCTTTTGTTGCGATGGTTAGGATGTTAATTTACCTACCCCAGAACAATTCCTCTAGGGGTCTACTTTTCCCTTCCATCCACTACTGCACGAAAACAGGCAGTTTTGTTTTATTTGTACGTTCTAATATTATACACTTTGTTTTATTAGGTATTTGCTGGGAACAATGACCGTAACACCTTGGTTTTCCATAACCTACCCAGTACTATTAGTGCTGTCTTTGTGCGTATTCATCCTTTCACCTGGCATTATTATATCAACCTTAGAGTAGAGCTCTACGGCTGCGCAGGTACTATTTTTTTTATAATAGTCTGATATCTTACTTAATGACTTTATTCGATGTCATTTTTGTTATTGCAAAGCCAATAGAGTAATTTGACGCAAGGGTGACCATCTTGGATTCTGGGGCGTCCAGAGGGCAAAACCAAACAAGAATGTCAATAATAATATATAGAGAGTTTTGTGTGTTTTTCTTTCGTTCATGTCAAAAGATGATCGATGTGTCGTCTTTGGCTGCAATAATAACAGGCGATATATATAGAACAATTAAAATAATCAAGACTCACGTTGGCTCTATTTGCTTCCCTGGAGGCCCTCTTGACATAATTCCTTGCAATCCAAAAAGGGTGCCGTATCGTCGAAGTAGCCAATTATCTTAGTGAATATCATGAATGTCATAACCATCCTTCATTTTCTTTCGTTTTATATCGAAGAAGGACGAGACGTCAGTATAGCGCTTAACGTTTTGTATGTGGTGTTTAAGTTCCCCTTATCCTCTGTTGTATTCAACATAGTATATACTATCATAGTCTATTGACAATGACATCATGACAGTGACAATGACATGGCGTGCAGACGTCTTTACTGTCGCTCTGTATTTTTGCTCAATTTTATTGCTCTATGGCTTATCTTTTCATATGAATATGGAACTAATGGATTCAACGAAGTCTTATCTAGCAATAATTTGTCTTTTGGTGGAGATTCCGTGAAGATTGAAGAAATTTCCATTCTTGTTCGTGGAACCACAAACGCCTAATAATTCGTATAGCACGTGGCAAAGGTTACTTCTCTTCTCAAATTAAGTACCATTCAAATTCTGTCTCTGGATTCCATCTAATTCGTCTATTTATCAGTGGAGATATATGTTTAAATCCTGGTCCTGATAAATGTCAGACTTGTGGTCGAACCATCGCTAAAAACCACCGAGTTCTGAGTTGTGATATTTGCAACCGTTCACACCATATCAAGTGTCAAGCATTTACTCCTAAGGATTTTCTGAGGCTGAAAAATAGCTCTGAAGGCAATTGGACCTGTCCAACATGTATCTCTGATGTTTTACCCTTCATTGATAATCCTTTTAACGATAGTTTCAATGATAATCAGAGTGAAGACAAGAACAACAAGTCCTTTAATGGCCAGGAAGCCGGAGAAGATTCTATCGAATGGTATGAATCTAATGTCAACAATTATTATAAATACAACTTGAAACTGGCTCATATTAATATCAATGGACTGTTGAATAAACTGGACGAAGTCAAAGTCATTCTCAACCGTAAATTATTTGATGTATTCTTTATTAGTGAGACTAAAATCGACAAGACCGTATCAGATTCCAAACTCAAACATCCTGGTTATCGCTTATTGCGACGAGACCGTAAAAAAGGTGGTGGTGGTTTATTGGCATACGTACGTGACGATTTGGTCGCTTACAGAAGACATAAAATCGAACCTGATGATTTGGAGTGCATGTGCTTGGATTTAAAGGACTCTACCAACTCTCGATTTATTGTGCTTGCCTGTTACAGATCCCCAGGTAAATGCAAAATATCTGACTTTATCCAATCTTTATCTACGACTGCTGAGGAGATTTTTAGATTACGAAATGAGATTCTTATAGTGGGAGACTTAAATATGGACATGTATGAAAACGAGCTGGATGGAAGAATACCTAATAAAACACTGGTTGAGTTCTGCAGAAAGTTTTGCTTTGTTAACCAAATATCCGAACCGACTCGAGTTACTGAAAAATCCAAAACATTGATTGACGTCATTTTGTCTAGTCATGCTGAGCGCTATGCAACTAGTGGCACCTTACCTCTCGGAATCAGTGACCATGACCTTATTTATATTATCAGAAAATGCAAATTACCGAGACCTAAACCTCGCACTATTGAATATCGCAGCTTCAAGAACTTTAAAGAAGAGGATTTTATTTCTGCTCTGCAAAACGTTCCTTGGCATACTGCGTTTAGTTACGACGATGCTGATGAAATCTGGGATCATTGGTCAAAACTTTATAAAGACATACTGGATTTACACGCTCCCTTAAAGAAGAAGCAAATAAGATCTGACCAATTACCATGGATAACGCCTGAAATATCGCGTGAGATATCTCGTCGCAATCGTCTTTTTAAACAACACAAGAAAAATCCAACAGTCAACTCCTGGGAGTTGTATCGTAAACAACGGAATAAAGTTAGATCTCTCAAACGTAAAGAAACAAAGGCCTTTTGTTATAAAGCCTCAAATAATATAAAGAATCCTGGTGAGTTTTGGAAGAAGATGAGACCCTTGATGCCCAACAGTAAATCTTCTGGTTCAAACAAAATTCAACTGATTGAAAATAACGCCTTATTATCTGATTCTAAACTTGTAGCTGAAACCTTGAATGATTATTTCATTAATGCTGCTGGTTCATATGATTCTACCTCGAACGATTTTTCTGATCACCCAAGCATACGTCGTATTGGAATGAAGAACTGTGATCTCAACTTTGATTTTCACATGGTAGATGAACCGTATATAAAGGATATTTTGGATAAACTTAACCCCAAAAAGTCAGTTGGTATTGACAAGATATCTCCTAAAGTCCTCAAGTTCTCGTCAACAATTTTATCTTGCGAAATTACACGTCTCATCAATTGTTTCATTTGCAGTCAGTCATGTCCTCTGGAATGGAAATCTAGTAATGTGACACCGATTCATAAAAGATCGGACGAAACTGATAAAACTAACTATCGTCCAATTTCCATTTTATCGACTATTTCCAAAATCTACGAGAAAGTTTTATATGATCAGATATATACTGCTATTTCTCCTCATTTTTCTAACAACTTGTCTGGATTTTTAAAGGGACATTCCTGTTGTACAGCTCTAATTAAAATAATTGATGATTGGCGTGCAAGTTTTGATGATAGGAAAGGAATTGTTACCATAGCAGTAGATCTCAGCAAAGCCTTTGATTCCATCAACCATAATTTGCTTATTGCAAAGCTTAAAGCCTACGGCTTTAACACAGATGCAATTCTTCTTATGAAAGCCTATCTCCTTGGTCGCCGCCAAAGAGTTCGGGTTGACAACGTATTTTCTGAGTGGCAACCAATAACAGCTGGAGTACCTCAAGGATCCTTACTTGGACCGCTTCTGTTCAACATCTTTGTGAATGACTTGAATGACTTCATCTCTACAGTATCTCTACGTATGTATGCTGATGACACTACTGAATACTATGCTGACTACTCTCCTATGGTACTAAACTATACTATCAACAAGGAACTTAACTCCATCAAGGAGTGGGTTACTAGTAACCATCTGTCAATCAACACTGTAAAGACTCAAGCTCTCGTCATCGGAACGAACACTTACAAGTACAATCTTCTATTGGGTGATAATCCTGTGAAAATCAAGGACTCTTTAAAGATACTTGGCATTACCATTGACTCAAAATTAACTTTTGAGGAACATTTAAATGTCCAGCTTAATAAGGCTTATGCTAAGACAAACGCTTTACGTAGAATAAGACGTTTAGTTCCAGCGCATGTTATGATTCAATTATATAGGGCTTTTATTTTGCCTCATCTTGAGTATTGTAGCCCTGTGCTGGTGGGAATATCTAAGTCACTCTCAAAAAAATTAGAAGAAGCCAATTATTATATTCTTAGAACTTTATTAGGCCTATCTAAATCTAATTCTTATGACAGCATTCTTAAATCAATTAATATGCGTACCGTAGAACATAGGAGATATTTCCAAGTTTTAGTCTTACTTTTTAAATGCATCAAAGGGAATGGCCCTAGATATATTAATGACTTTTTCAAATTTCGTACAGTTAAGTATAATTTAAGAGGCTCTGGTACTAAACTTGAGCAATATTCATTTAACAGTAAATGGCGTCTTAATTCTTTTGTATCCATAGCTAGTCATCTTTGGAACAATTTACCATCTAATGCGAGAAATGCTGTTAACGTAAATAGCTTTAAGAATATCATACGTAAATTAGACTTCATACCTTTTATATATCGTTAGATAAATTTTTATTTATCATATATTGGATTTTTTTTTTTTTTTTTCTTTTTCTTATTTCCTTTATTAACTTCCCATTGTAAATAGATATTTATCATTTCATATTTTATATTTATTGCATATATACATATATATATTATATTTTATATCACTTTAATTTAGGTTATTTCTTAATAGATTAGTGCACGTGCGCATTTTAAACGAGTATGTGAAATGCTCCTAGGCGTTATGTGGATAAATAAACTATTATTATTATTATTATTATTACTATTAGACTATCTACTGAAAGCTTGATATTTCTTTGGACCTAAAACCCTATCTGTCTTCCAACAGACAAGTACTGTAACAGAGCTCTTGGCATGGCTAACAAGCACATCAAGGACTCCAGGCTATCAGCGTCAACAGAGATCAACAGACACTATGCTGCTAGACTTGGTCGTTTGCACCTTGTTAACAAAGGACGAGACAAGGGGGCATGGTGTGCTAAATATAACAACCACTATCAGTGGTACCAGGTATGTTGAAACTAAAGCACCTATCATCTCGGTTATGCATAACACAATCCAGGGTTGTTAAAAAACATCGGGTTCGCTTCGGCTCGACATAGACCACGATGTGTTGATGTGTTGTTTTCTACTGTGTCAAAAAGTTTTTTTCTGCAGGTTGTCTGGTTTTCCTCTAACAGTAATCAAAAATTAACATATGAGTTGAGAATTGTATGCAAAGAATATTTAATGTAGTGGTAGTGTGTGAGTGAGTGTGGGCCAAATTGAAAACCAGTATACATACACTGAATTTGTATCCCACTATAAAAAAATATTATTAATTTATCATTAATTTTTACCCATATTTCGGAATAGTGATAGACCGACACCCTTTCCCCTAAAGATGCTTATAGCATCTTCTTGAGGCTGGTAAAGTCTAAAAATGAATTCAAATGGATGTTTGATTTTAAAACAGGTTGATTTTGGCCGAGCAATGAAGGTCAATGAGATTGCGATCCAAGGTAGACAGGCCTACAATAACTTTGTCAAAAGCTTTTACGTCAGATACAGCTCTGATGAAGTCCACTGGAGCTACCAAAAAGAGACAAACAAAATCAAGGTAAGACGAATAAATCAAAATAATGAGGCATTTAGATAGTTTTACATATTGACCCAATAACTACTTGACCATTGCAATAGTGCGCCAAAGCCACCATTTTGATCAAAATACAGCTGGGTCATAAAGGTATGTATCAGTTGTTATTCTCATTAGAAATTTGTGGCGTCGTTTGGTGCGTATATTCGCGTCGATCCCAAAGAAACAAACAACAATAACAGCAAGAAAAAAGTCCTCGTAGGGAAAAGGAACAGCAAATTTTGCTCACGTGTGAGACTCAAGTTGAGTCGAGGAAATATGAAGTGGGAGACAAGTGCAGCAATGCTGCACGACTCTGAATATTTCTGTAAATTTTGCTATTCAAGTTTTCATTCTGTACGTTTTCTTTTTGCAGACTTTCCCAGCCAACAGGAATATGTATTCCACTGTAACAATAGCCATGAATCCACCAGTCCTTGCCAGATATGTAAGAGTCTATCCACGTGGATGGCACTCTCGTATCTGTATGAGGACGGAGTTCTACGGATGTGAAGCAGGTAGGCTTATCGAAATGCATACCAACTGTGTACTCTAACTTCAAAGGGGCTACAGTCTGTCAAAACACTTGCATATCTTTTTGCACCGCAAATCCGAGGGCCAAATGTAAAACTGGTATTTGCACTTCAAAATTGCGGTCGTTGTAATTTAGCATGCAGTTTAAAATCTTATTAAAAAAGAAAAGTTGATACTTTTATAAGGCAGTACCGTGAATACAGCAAAAATCCTTAACAGAAAGGCGAATTGTATGAAATAGAAAAACGCTACGCTCACGCAAGAAAAATATATACACCATAAGTCTTCGTTGTCATTTTGCATGTTTTATTCCTAAGATGGTTTATGTAGTGTCAGCATGATTCCCATCAACCAGAAAACAATTGAAAGAATAGTTTACTAAAAATAGTCCAAATTTAAATTCTCCGCCAGACCGCTGTGAAATTCCCCTTGGTGTCCAAGATGGTCGCGTCCTACGTAACATGATGCACGCCTCCTCATACCATCCCAGTACCTCATATAGACCATGGAAAGCACGTCTACACAGCTCATCAGGCTCCTGGTATTCTGGAATAAGAAACACTAGACAGTGGCTCCAGATTGATCTTGGAGTCATCTCTTATGTCAGACGTATAGCCACTCAAGGAGCTTATAATGGAAACTCATGGGTCAAGAAATACATTGTCTCGTATAGTGTTAAGGGGTTCAGGTTCATTCCTTATAAGGAGGGACAACGAATAAGGGTAAGATGTCAATATAAGCCATATTATTTATTTTTGACCTATTCCCTCAACTCATTATTGATAAACATCTTCCGGGGTATGTTTGTAGAGGTTTTATTTGGGGATGCCTAATAGCTCGGGGCCGTATGTAAATACCCGTAAACCGGACCTCTTTTTACTGTCAGGGCCATTTTTCAATTACGTAAAATATATTTATTACGAGAGAAAATTTATTAAAAAAGACTACTTTTGTTTTCAAAAATCGGACCACTGTCTAAATGTTGGCTTGATTACAAGTTTGATTATAAGTTAAAGAACGACGGC
Organism: Actinia tenebrosa; assembly: GCF_029948245.1. NCBI lineage: Eukaryota > Metazoa > Cnidaria > Anthozoa > Actiniaria > Actiniidae > Actinia > Actinia tenebrosa. The sequence continues at coordinate 15,448,267 of NW_028292581.1, read as the reverse complement.
ACACTTCCAGAAATATATAGAACTCTCATGCAGGACTCTAGTTAATGTGCGCGCTGTTAAAAATGTTTAAATTTGCGAGTTCCAACACTAATTGCACTCTGAAAAAGATCCATTGTTTTGGGTCGAGCCGAAAAAAAAAATCAAATAGGTGTTTGTAGGTTGGGTTTAACTTCATTTGGTTAGAATTGTCTCTTCGACCTTTAACCTAATTCCTTTATTTTACCGAGCTTTGCCCAGGGTAACATATAAAACTCGTTACAATCGTGTAAGATAAACTTCGCCATCAGAACAATGAGTGCGCGCATCAATTTTGATCTTACAAAAAAGGTTGATGAGAGAAATATATCCAAATGTTGGCAAAAGATTTTTAAAAGCGTTTCAAGAGAGAGAGAAAAAATTAAGTACGTCTATAGGAGCTATATATGTCGACGATTGTTAACTCAATTATCGTTGCAGATGTTCTTTGCTAACACGGACAGGTATCAAGTCACATTTAACAGGCTTCTTAAGCCAATCAAGGCCCGCCACGTAAGAATTCATCCAAAATCATGGCAAAGCTACATTGCATTGAGAGTCGAGTTGTATGGCTGCAGACTTGGTGAGTTTAGTAGTCAAAATATCGTTACATGTTTATAGTACTTATATATTCTATAAACATTTGCTTCATTCACTTTGCTTTTTGTTTTTTACCTACGTACCTACCTACCCATCCAACCAACCAAACTACCTACCTACCTATATAAACCAGTCTATCATAAAAGAATATCAAATATATTATCGTTTTCATTATACAAGACATATATTTTACTCCTATAGTACATTTATGTATAAAACAAAACAAACAAAAAAATATACATAACATAGCAATATTTCATTGTTATTCAATTGTTTCTGTTTCTAGCTTTTACGATTTGAAAATACCTGTAAATGTTGAGGTCATGTTAATAAAGCAATTCCACTACTACCTACCTACCTACCTACCCACCTACCCACCTACCCACCTACCCACCTACCCACCTACCCACCTACCTACCTACCCACCTACCCACCTACCTACCTACCTACTTACATACCTAGCTAGCTACCTAACTAACTACCTTCCAATTATCCTTTTTTTTTTACTGTAGGTAAAATCTGTAACCAACCCCTTGGCTTAAGAAGTGGCCGCATTCCTAGCAGCCGTATCTCTGCTTCATCTAAATACAACCAATTTGGAAAAGCCTCCCGCGGTAGACTTCACAGCAGAGCCCGTGGCCGGTATTACGGATCATGGATCGCAAAGTTCAATAACCGTTACCAGTGGCTACAGGTGAATATCTATAATAAAACATGATGGACATAAGGGTGAATGCTTTGGGGTCTTATTTAGATGAAGGAAAACTTTTAAACTTTTGTTCCAAATTCACTTGACCATTTTAAAATTGAAAAGAATGATTCTTCATATATAAAACCTCCTGTTGTCTATAAGTGGTTAGACTGTCAAGTTGCTCGAATGACCACTTTAAATGGCGGTCCCGTCTTTCACACTTCATCATTCTAACCAATAAAGGAGAGACGTAAAAGAACCACTGAGGACGTAAAAAAATACCTGGCAGTGACCACCCTCAGTGCCTACACTTCATAGCAGCCATCTCATGTTTGTAAATTGGATAAAAAGCAATTTGACATTCGCCGTTGATTATATCTACATTAAAAGGGTGCTATATCAAATCATAAATCATTACTATTAAATCATTATGTAGGATCTTATCTAGTTACGTTGATAGATCTCGTCCGGGAGTAAAGATACGCAATTCCATGCCCATCATGTTCATCTCGACCATGAACTATGTGCTATATCAAATCATAAATCACTATCATTGAATCATTACATGACGAGCTGGAGAGCCCATTTTACGGTAAACAGCATGTAGTCTTGGTTGCTACAGATAATAGTTAATCCGATTTCCGTGATGTCAAGATGACGAATGCCAGGCAAAAACATCAAGCATTTGTAAATATGCCTACACTCGATATATTTAGAGTTATAAACCATGTCGCTCGGATATGAAAGTCCCAATAAGACACCCAAAACATAACATACTTGTCATATAATCACTTATTACCTGTAGCATTAAAAATGCCAATGAAACAATTTGATTGAAATAAACATTTATGAAAATATATTTAACCCGCTCCCAAAAGAACAACACCAGCAACACAAGCTAAGAACAGACGTATTATGTACAAAACAGAAACAGAGTCACATCTATCACAAAACACAGTGATCTAAGTAAGCATGCAAATTATACAGGTATACGAGTACCTAAGTATAAATGTGCTTACAGATCTATCACAAAACACAGTGATCTAAGTAAGCATGCAAATTATACAGGTATACGAGTACCTAAGTATAAATGCGCCTACAGATCTATCACAAAACACAGTGATCTAAGTAAGCATGCAAATTATACAGGTATACGAGTACCTAAGTATAAATGTGCCTACAGATCTATCACAAAACACAGTGATCTAAGTAAGCATGCAAATCATACAGGTATGCGAGTACCTAAGTATAAATGCGCCTACAGATCTAATACATAACACGGACAGTGACCTAAGTAAGCATGCAAATTATACAGGTATACAAGTACCTAAGCATAAATACTGCCTACAGATCTAATACAAAGACAATAAACGCACATCACATACATAAAATAACAGCAAAAGGGTTAGATAGGCAGTGATAATGTGTAAGAAAAACTTGAAATGCTTTGATCTGGCCCAATAGTTTATCGAAACTTTCTCAGTGACCCTTTCAAATAAAGCGCCACAGTAGAGTCACATGATATCTTATAACGACGTAAATATTGTTTCAGTGATGTAATGTGCCGTCCATTGATAGTGGCATGCTATGTGCTCATGCTGTGTTAATCCGTACGATGACATGCATTACGCAAATATTCCCTATGCAATGAATAGAAATGACATCTGAGACCAGCACTTTGAAAGTGCTGCTTCACGCCGGTAACTAAGCCGAGTAGCTCGTCATGTGTAGGATCTTATCTAGTTGCGTTTATAGATCTCGTCCGGGAATAAAGATACGCAATTCCATGCCCATCATGTTCATTACGACCATGAACTATGTGCTATATCAAATCATAAATCACTATCATTGAATCATTATGTAGGATCTTATCTAGTAACGTTTATAGATCTCGTCCGGGAGTAAAGATACGCAATTCCATGCCCATCATGTTCATCTCGACCATGAACTATGTGCTATATCAAATCATAAATCACTATCATTGAATCATTATGTAGGATCTTATCTAGTAACGTTTATAGATCTCGTCCCGGAGTAAAGATACGCAATTCCATGCCCATCATGTTCATCTCGACCATGAACTATGTGCTATATCAAATCATAAATCACTATCATTGAATCATTATGTAGGATCTTATCTAGTAACGTTTATAGATCTCGTCCCGGAGTAAAGATACGCAATCCCATGTCCATCATGTTCATTACCACCATGAACTTAGAAATATATTTGCGTCATTAGATTGAACTTTAACCATTTGCCATTTCTCAGTAACCTAATTCTTGGGTCAATCCCCAAGACAACCTTATTTTAATACTAACACTATGTATGTGTTTGTAGGTTGACTTTGGAAGACCGACTAAGGTCATGATGATCTCCACCCAAGGACGACAGGAAGCCAGACAATGGGTGACTCGTTACCTCATCCAACACAGTGTGGATGCTGTGCATTTTGTCTATTACAAAGAAAGGAATAATCTCAAGGTATAACAAAGTTTTAAGAGAGACTGTAAGAAAAACTCGAGAATCGGGCGACAATGAAAATGAATATTTCTTAGTTTTATTTCCCCAATGAAGTCTATTTCTAAGACACTTTCAATCTCAGAAACAAAATAAGGGACTTAAGATTTTAAAAATCTACGACGGCGACGTCAACCGTTCTGATCATTGGAGATCTTATTTAAAACATTGTCAGTAAAGTCTACTCATCCACAGAGAAATCATAGTTTAAAGAAGTAAAACCCTTAAAAAATTATCATTACACTTATTTACGCTTCCGGTTGCTGTCGCTGTCGTCCATTTTTTCAATTCTTTGAAGTCCCCTTATAACGGGCCGTCAGAAACGTTCTCGGTTTTTCACAAAAAAATTCCAGTCTTTCAAATGTTATTATATTTGTAATAATTTTATTCACTTTCTCTTTATTTTCTCAGTATTTCTATGGAAACAGAGACAGCAATTCTGTAGTGTCAAGGAAATTCTTCCCTCACATTAGAGCTCGTTACATCCGGGTCCTTCCTTACAGCTGGTATAGACATATCAGTATGAGAGTTGAGTTCTATGGATGCCATATTGGTGAGTTCCAGTTCCGTGTATTTTTTATTGTTGGGTTTCATAGATTTTGTTCACGTTATCACATAACCTATTCGAAATAAAGCGTTTAGCTTTTTCCTTAACATATCCCCCAAAGGTTTTTCTTACCAAAGCTTAACGAAACCAAATATGCATAGCCCCTATCAATGCAATTTTAATCTCCACGTACACACCATACAACACGGGCATAGTTTTTTCTTTCTTCGCAAAATCAATAAACTTTATTTAAAGAGGGTGGCGTATTAACCCAGTGAGTTATCTAACTTACGACCCTAAAACTAAACATGTGAGTTGGGTATTGGTTGGGTGTTGTATGATGTATTATAAAAATAACATGTTATGAATGTCGCGTTCTGATTGGTTTGGAGCGCGTGCTTTATGAGCGCGCGCGCCTTTTCCGTTGCGAAATTCTTATCTAAAGAAAGGTTATTGTAATTTATATTTTATAAAAGAAATAAAAAATGTAGTGATAGTGTGTGTGAAGCGAACTTCAGTGAAGCGACTCGTACAGGGAATAATGGTTGCAAAATATATATAAATTACGACCATTGTGTGTCTTTTCTAAGCATCCCGATACATGCCCCTTGGAATGGAAGACTACCGTATCCCATCTGGTGCCCTCCGCTCATCCAACCACGACAGCTATTACAAATCCAATGGTGACCGCGCCCGTCTTAACGACTACCCTCGCAGTGGATTCCTTGGAGGCTGGTACACACCACACAGGAATCATCACCAATGGCTACAGATTGATATTGGAAAGATGGCTCGAGTTACTGGTATTGCTACACAAGGAAGGATGCATTCTAACTACTGGGTTAAGACGTACATGTTGTCTTATAGTAACAAAGACAGGGGATTTAAATATTATACAATGTTTGGAAAACACAAGGTACCGTGTTGAAACACCTTAATTACAAATTTCGTTCTTAATGTCAAAATCTGTTCTCTTTCCTTATTTCCGTCCTTCCTTCTTTTTGTTCTTCTTTCTTTCCTTGTTTCGCCCTCCCTCCCTCCCTTCCTCCCTCCCTCCCATCCGTCAATCCATCCTTTCTTTGTTCCTTCCTTCCTTCATTAATTCCTTCGTTATGTTCTGATTCACTTCGTTCAAACAAACTTAAATTATTTACCCTTTATATTAAGAATAGAACAGATTGAGACAGATATATGGTAGGTTGGCTTGCGGACCCAACAAAACAATGAAGTGAATAACTGCTTAACATACTCTGCATACCAACGGAAAATACATTTTCGTCCTTCCTTCCTTCCTTCCTTCATTCCTCCTTTCCTTTCTTCTCTCTCTCTTTCTCCATCTCTTTCTTCCTCCTTCCCACCTTCCCTCAATTCCACCACATGTATCCACCCATTCTCACATCCATTATTACTTTTTCGTTTCGTTCTTCCTTTCTGCCCTTGAATCCCCTTTGCAGAAGTTCTTCAGCATGGTAAACTAAACTTTCGAAAAACAGATGCATGTTAATATATGATACATGATTATTAAAAGTGGTACGTACTACATAGGTTTTCCTTGGCAACTATGATCGTTACAATACTGTGTTAAGAAGAATCGAACCCAACATCCACTGCCGATTCATTCGTATTCACCCAAGATCCTGGCATGGATACATTGGCATGAGAGTCGAACTGTACGGAGTCAGACGACACGGTATGTTTGCAATCCTATTTGTTACACTGATACACCATTGCGTAGATCCTTTGGCTTTCTCGCTCCAGTACATTTCGTTCGTGGTTTCTTTCATGACGGCGGGTGTCCGGCCTCATGTTCCTGAGTACTGGGGCTCCTCTGACGCCAAGGGTTACTGTGATATAAACCACAAATTAGATATCACTAACAAGAATTCAATAACAAGAATTCAAATGAGCATAAATGATTAAATAAAATGAATTATGCATTGTGTTTGTTTGTCCCCAACATTGACAAGAGTTTTTTATAAATCTTGTTTGCCAAATATATATATATATATCCAAAAAAAAAAAAAAATTGGGTTGTGTCTTTTGCGGTGCAGGGTCGTATCCAACAACAGATAGGGTGCATGAGACCACTCATCAAATTGGAAGTTTTCTTGTTACCATCATATCATTGGATAATTTTGGGATGCAATTAATTTTAGGTACACCGCTGCTGTGTGTAAGATTTAAAAAATTCGCTACTAAATATTTGTAATGCTATTTCTCCAGAGAGGTACTGTGACAATAAACTGGGAATGCAGTCCGGTCGAATAAAGAACAGTCAAATGACAGCATCAAGCATGCTGAATAAGAAATACGCCCCATATCCTCGCTCGTCTACTCAGGACCTTCAAACATGGTCTTCAGCCAGCGTGGATACCACGTCAGCCGTCCAAATCCTGGCTTCAGGTTGACTTCCGTCGTACTATGAAGGTTGATGGTATCTATACACAAGGCCAGGAGAATGCAAATTACTTTGTTAGGTCGTTCTATATAAAATATAGTCAAGATCGGGAGCATTTTGCCGAACAAAGACAATGGATTGATACATATAAGGTATGTTATTATTTTGATTCTATTTTAGTCTTTATGTTTGAGAATTTGTTGGACAATTCCAACATGGTGGTTACGAAGTCTTATGTCACAAAATACTCCAGAAGGAGACAAATTTAACACAAACGTATTTGTAATCTTCAAAAAAAAAAAAATAGAAGCGCAAAAAAGGAGTTTTCTTTACAATAAATTATCATTTTCCTTGATCTCTTTTTGTCTTAAAGAGTGAATATTGTTTTGCTGGGGCATTGTTAAAAATTTAAAGGGGCTTACCGCTCACTCTTCTTGTCTTATACTTCAGCTGCAATTTAGCTAGTATTTTCTGGGAGGAAGCCCCGTTTTAGAACAAAACATTTTGATTAGAAAGCAAAAAAATGAAATTTATTTTATTTATTTTTTCTTCTGAAAAACAGTCAATTGTTCCTGCCCCTTACTATAGCTTTATTCTTCGATTTCATTTTTAAATTCATTTTTTCATTTTTTTTCTGTTTCCCTTAGCTTTTCTACAATAACTACGACCACAAGGGAGTGAGATCATTATTCTTCAAGCCGTCAATCATCTGTCGATTCTTCAGAGTCTACCCTCGTTCCTGGCATTCTCGAGCCGCTTTGAGACTTGAGATTTATGGGTGTCCTTGGAGTAAGTTTACCTTTCAGTAGAACAATGCTTGTCTTCAACATCTTCCGTTTCATACAAATCTCTGCTGTACAGCTTAGAAAACTTTGCGATTAAATGAGGCAGTTTTCATTTATTTATTTAGAATGCGGCAGAGCTTACATTTCTTTGGAGTTTTGCATTGAGTGTCGGAAGTTACATAATGCCAAAGGTTATTACCTCACTCTCTTTAATTAAAGCTTTTTGTGTTGTATAGATCGCTGCGATGCACCATTAGGTGTACAAGACAAACGTGTAGCCGATCAATCCATGACAGCCTCCTCATACCAAAGCTCCACTTATGCACCAACCCGAGCCCGTCTTCACCTTCCATATGGATGGACACCCCGTCATAACCGACGTGGCCAGTGGCTTGAGGTAGACTTCAGTGCCATGGCCAAAGTCACGAGGGTCGCTACTCAGGGCCGTAGTAATACTCACTACTGGGTTAAGAGTTACTATGTGACGTACAGTAAAGATCGCTCATCATTTACTACTTATATGGAGAACCGCAGGAGAAAGGTGAGGCAATTTGCAGTGCTTTTCTTTCATTACCTCGACCCAGAAAGCAATAGACCAAATGTGAGAATGCTGAAGATTCTGTTTGAACCCGTATCAATATCTATGTATTTTTACATGAGCAACCGTTAAACAAAGATACGCTAGTCTACAGAGAATGACGCGTGGTCTGCAATGAGAAAAGATTACGTCCAAGCTAAAAAGGCCTTAAATTATTTGCGTAAAACTGAACAAATTTAAGCTACGCGGTTTTTCTATAAAGTTTAGCAGACTTTAGATTTTCCAATTACAGAAATACGAAACGAATAATCGGTTTTAATGGAGATACGTATGCTCAAACGAAAACGTTGTCTCGACTAGGCAAGTCAAAAGTGTTTACATTGAAAAAAACTTGTCCAGACCGGGTACCAGGGTCACCCTCTTTTTTTTTTTTAGGGTAACCCTACCAGTAGGCTGACCCTTAAAGGCGAGGCAAAGTAAAATATCTCATGTAAACGGTCGAGATAAATTTACAGAGAAATTAGAGAAGAGGGTCTTTTTCTTTCCGGCAAGCTATGCATCTTTAATTATATCAAGGTTATATTCTTCCTTTTCTAGATATTCCAAGGAAACTACAATCGATTCACAGTAGTAATCAATAAATTCCTTCGACCTCTAAACGGTCGGTATTTCCGTATCTACCCAGTAACATGGCGAAGCTGGATATCTCTGAGAGTAGGAATTCTACGGCTGCGTCACAGGTAAACAAGCAAACTATTAACGCTCTTAGAGGTTGTATGTTGAATTTACTAAGTTGATGAGACCGGAAGGTCTGTACCGTCAGTCTGGCTCTGACTTTTCAATTGGAATTATTTGAACACTTCATCTGCTATGACTGGCAATACACTTTTGTCTCACTCTGCTATGCTTTCTGGGGGGAAGGGGGGCTTCTTCTTTTTCTTCCTTCAAATATCACGTTGTGAGCTGGCGTTTATTGTGCATGTCGTGCATTTTCCTATCTCCGAGTGGTTCAACACCAGTGTTTAGTTATTTAAAATGTATTTATATTCTTTCAGGTAAGGGCTGCAAGGCTCAACTAGGTTTACGAAACGGAAAACTCCGCGACTATCAGCTGAGTGCATCATCAAGCTGGGACAGAAACCATGGACCACAAAATGGCCGCTTATACTTCAAGAAACGAGGAGCCAGAGTGGGTGCTTGGTGTGCCAAGTATAACACGCGCAACGAATGGTTCCAGATTGACTTCCAGGCTGCTACTCGTCTCAATAAGATATCAACTCAGGGAAGACATGATGCTGATCAGTGGGTGACCACTTACCGGCTCAGCTTCAGTACAGATGGTGCTAACTTTGCTATCTACAAAGAGGGATATAACTACAAGGTACACATCGCTATTCATTTAGATAATTAAAAAAATATATTTAGTCAGTAGCTTTCATATTTTTGATTGTTAAAAGTGGAAAACCAAAGTTTCAACAAGGAACTTCCAACTACTGAGTTCGCGTTTTCATTGAAAATTGCTGTAACTTATATATTCCATCTTTTACAATAACTTATAAATTTATTTCAGCTACGACTCTTGCGTCCGTACTACTTTGACAAAATGATAACGCAGTCAATCTGAACTTTATAGTTTATTTAATTTTTTTTGCAGTATTTCAAAGCCAATCGCAACCGAAACGATGTAGTAAGCCATCGATTCTTCCCTCACATTCGATGCAGGGTGATACGTATCCTACCCTACCAATGGCATCGACATATTTCTATGAGAGCAGAATTCTATGGATGTAGAGAAGGTAATTATTAATACACGGAAGGATGCACGGAAAGGACGGACGCACGGATAAATAATCAATATTAAAAATGAGGAGAAAATAAGCTAATAATTTATCTCATATACCAATATTTTTCAAGATCGCTGTGCCATGCCAATCGGACTGGAGGATGGCCGAATCACGGAAGGTCAGTTCTCTGCGTCTTCATATTACAACAATCACCTCTCACCAAGATACGGCAGACTGAACTTCGCTTATGGCTGGCGTCCACGTCACAGAAATCGTAACCAATGGCTACAGGTGGACCTGGGTGATATCACTACCATAAAAGGAATCGCTACGCAGGGTTCCCGAAATTATAACTATTGGGTGAAGAGCTATAGACTGAGTTACAGCAACGATGGTGTTGGATGGAGATGGTTTAGGAATAAGAATAAGGGCATCAAGGTTACTAGAATATTGATTTATGATATTAGATAATTTTTGACAGTATGTAGTGCCATTACAGTTGGAAAAGAATTACAATCATTGTGGTAATAACAAAAATGATAATAGTAGTAATAATAAATTAGTTTGTTTCACTTGCTGCTGGTTGAGATTGCATTTTTCCCATTTCATATGCATGACCTCCTTTAATTTGAGTTGGAATACCAGTTTTTATATGTGAGTTCCCTTATTGGTAAGAAGGGGCTCACGGGCGCAAATGCATAAGTGATGGGATATTTTGCCATCCATTTTAGTACTTTAATGAAAGGATCATTCACTATGAAAACACTTCCTACTTTAAAAATAGAGAATTCCTTGGAATTCGTCCTAACGATTGTCATTCTGTTTTATTAACAATACAGATCTTCTCTGGAAACAATGACAGATATAAGGTCGTACAGCATTTCTTCAAGCCAATTCGAGCAGCCATGATCCGTGTTTTCCCTTACACTTGGAATGGTTGGCCTGACATCCGTGTTGAGTTCTATGGCTGCACAAGTAAGAAGTGATGACTAAACCATTCATTAGCCATCCCGAGCTGTTTCTAATTATTCTCTCATTTTTGAGAAGTGATTTTGAGAAGCATTTGTTTATTTTTATTTCTGTTTTCATGTCTTTTTTTCTCCAATAAAATATTCACTTTAATTTAGTATATTTTAACATTTCATATACCCAAAGTATATACCATTTATGCAAGGGTCAGCTAAAAGACTGTTAGGATCAGAGATTGTGATTAGCAAACCCAGTATTGATCTTATGTATCCTAGTTTTTCTCCCCCCCCCCCCCCCCCTCCCAAGTAAATGCACACAAAAAATCATTTGTTAGCTATCGAAGTAGTCTAAACCAAATACCATTTCATTGCAGTCAAATGCAACAAGGCATATGGAATGCAGAATGGACAAATCGGAAACAGCAGAGTAACCGCATCAAGTGAATGGAACGCTGCGCTCGGTGCCAGTCGTGCTCGACTGATGATCGCGCGTCATGGAGCTAAACTAGGGTCTTGGTGCGTAAGCAACCGCAATAACAACAACAGGCAATATCTACAAATAGACCTGGGCCGAGTGAGGAAAGTTACTATGATAGCAACACAAGGACGTCAAGATGTTGGTTGGTTTGTAAGGCAGTACTATGTGAAGTACAGTCAAGATGGATATCACTGGGCAATTTACAGCCACAGAAACTCTCCTAAGGTAGATGGATAAAAATTGAGTGGCTTTCGTCACTTGTGGGAATGTACTGCGCATGCTCAGAAAACATGCTCTATGCTTATCGATCCCTGGTTGACGCTAGTGAAAAAGGAACAGCGCATGTTCGAAAAATTATGGTTAAAATGCAAGGACACATTGTCGACATTCTGAACAAATAAATACCTTTTTCACCATTCATAACTTTTTTAGTGCGTTCCTCTTTAAGTTTCTGTTATCTGTCGTCTTTTTTAAACTATAGATAGTAGTCTGAAAGGAATTTTTGTTTTAGATCTTTTATGCCAATACTAACAACTTGGCAGTCAAGACAAACCATCTGAGTCCACCAATCATTGGGCCGATATGTACAAATTAACCCAAGGTCATGGAATGGCTACAGCTGTATGCGTGTTGAGCTTTATGGATGCAAGACTGGTAAGAAACGATATTACAATGTTTCCTAACGAAAACACTATGTACCTGATATTCGTTACGATGGGATGGGGAGATGTTTCACCATGGTATTGCCATCATATGCATATTAATTTTTTCTAGCAAGAAAATTTAAAAGTATTAAACATTTTCTTATTATTTCATGCCTCGAAATCAGAAAAGCACCTAAATGGGTTTCGCCATTTCTAATGATGAGTAATTGGCGACAAAAACGCGCGTGTTTTGGGCTCTTGCTTGGGGCTCTTGCTGCACCTTTTAACTTGTTAATAGATTTATTCCAACCTTTGATGGCAACTAAAAAGGACAAAAAGGTGCCCTTTGCAGCTATGTGAATGATGCAACTTTCAGTTATCATTAGGGTTTGCAGCAACCATAAGTATTATGACATGCACAAGCGCAGGATAACATTCCTGCAGTATAAAGTAAAGTAATTTAAGTTCATTTGTCATTGGTTGGCAGATGCTTGTGATGCTCCTCTGGGTGTCCAGGACAGACGCATTCGTCACGAGATGTTTACAGCATCGTCAATCATCCATACATACCGAGGACCATGGAGCGCAAGACTCTTCCAAGTGTATGTATCACTTTCATTAAATGACTCAGATTTTTTGATTTTGCTTGTTGTCCGATCCTTGTTTCTTTATCCTGCTGCTTTCATTGCCATTTTGATATCATCGTTAATGTTGTTGCTACCGATGATGATGATGATGTTATCGCTGTTGCTGCTACTGTTTTATTTATGTATTTAATATTAGTTTGGTTGCTGTTACTCGTTTTTGTTTGTCATTTGCAATGATTGTTTTGTGGTCACGGTTTGAGGACATTGCAAGTGGTCTAGTTATATTTCATTTTATTTGGGATCATTGATATTGATGATTTTTGGCAACCTCCATCCTCATTTTCGTGTGCAGTGGTCGATGTCTTCCTGTTGCTTTTATAACGTGACGAGGGCAAGTGGGGGAGTGTTACTTCCCTTTCGGACACATAGATTTTTGTTACTCTTTGCGGCTTTCTTCTTCTCTTTTATTTCTGCGACTGTAACTTCAACTTCAACTATCTCTGCCCAACTCTGCTTCCAACTCGGATTCCAACTCCAATCTGACTATCCCTGACCAACTAATTAAATTATGTGCTACATGAACTTAAACATCATGCCATTTCACAGACTCTCTGACGTTCATTGAGTCACTAACGAATTTTCTCTTATGAATGAATTAATATCAATAATTTCTTCTTTACAATCACTTTTCCACTAAAATATTCTATATTTCGATAAATGTCAAAGCTGTACGTTCAAACCATTGATGAGGCGTTTGCTGCAATTAATACGATTTTGCTTGTTTAGTTTCCAATATAATAAATGTGACTATGAAGCTCTCTCGTGTATGCATTACATATGAAACACGCCTATTAAAGTAGAACACCATTGCTTTACAGGAACCGCGGTAGAACATACGGAGGATGGTTACCAAAAACAAGCAACCGAAAACAGTGGATGCAAATCGATATTGGTTCGGTAGCCCGAGTGAAGAGAATCGCCACTCAGGGTCGCTATGATGCAAATCAATATGTCAAGTCCTACACCATCACATTTAGTTTGAATGCACACAAATTCTATCCTTACCGAGAGGGTCGTGCAGTCAGAGTAAGTTTAAAACAAAATCTTTACGCTGTTCCACCACTATTTTTATTTAATGGTGGTTTTTCTTACTTGGCTCTGTTAGGTCTTCAAAGGAAACATGGATAGATATATGGTAGTTACTAACACGCTATACAGGCCACCCAAGGCTCGTTATGTTCGTATACATCCTCGCACTTGGTATGGTTTCATTGCTCTGAGAGTCGAACTCTACGGTTGTAGATTAGGTAAGTTGATATGTTATCATCAGTTCAAGTTGAAGAAAAAATGCCAGGAAAGCTTAAAATACACAAATCTATTTTTGGGTGCATAATATTTGAGTAAGCACTATAGACCTTCTTAGGTTATGTTGAATGTTTTCCCATTTCAAACCATGTGCCATTCCTTAGAGTATAATTTCTTTGTTTAAGCATTGTGCATATGAAAAGACTCATGGCACGTGCTCTAAAATTGGTAAATGTCACACAAAAAATATTTGATGAATGATTTCGTTTTTCATTGCAGTTCCTCTTTGCAATAAGCCAATGTTACGCCGCATACGCAGCAACCAAATGACCGCCTCTTCTACCTTCAACTCCAAGCACGCCCCATTCCTGGGCAGATTGAACCAGAAGAGCAGGCGAGGTAAGTCAGGCGCATGGTCCGCTCTGCATAACAACTACGAGCAATGGCTGCAGGTTGACTTCGGTGGACCAAGTAAGATTGTCATGATGCAAACCCAAGGAAGACACGATGCCGATCAGTGGGTCAAATCTTTTATCTGTACTATGGCCTAGATGGAGTTCGTTTTACACCCATGAGATGGACCACTGGAGGAATACGGGTAAGGGGGAAAACGGAAGTGCATAGTCACAGATTGATAAATTACGTGATTATTTGCCAGAACTAAAGACGTCTCTTTCTTAATGAGGTCAAAACAAAAGAAGTAACAATTTTGATAATAAAAAACTTCATTTTTATCAGTTACGGGGTCACAGGTTCATGAGGCATGCAATCTTCCATTAACTGAATTCCAAAAGTCAGGGTGTTTTGGCTTTTGCTAACATGCCTTTAGCTTGGCCGAAATCTTTTCCCATTTAAGACCTTCAGACCCAGATTCTTTGTGACCATTCATATGACACCATACATCTAAATGTGAGCTACTAGCTCGCTAGTAGTTCACATGCTTTTAGTTCTACCTCATTAAGCTACGACACTGCACAAGTTTTTTAGTCCTGGAATTAACTGCAATATATTCTTTTTTATTAAGTTTTTATTCAGTAAATATGTCATTACATTTTTCAGAAAATCATGTATCGATTGTTTCTTAAGAAACACTAACATAAAAGTTTGGCTTTTCTAACATGACAGAACTACCCAGCGAATGTTGACAGAAACTCAGTCAAGTCGTATGTATTCAGTCCAGCTCTTCGATGTAGATTCATCCGAATCAACCCAAGATCCTGGCATCGTCACATTTCCATGAGACTTGAATTCTTTGGCTGTCGAACAAGTAAGGCATTGCGATGTTTTGAGTATCTTGTTCACTGCCTAGGTATTTTCATTAATACAAAAACAGTTGCACAATGCCTTCTCCTAACACATCATGGAATAGTCCATCTGTTACTTGTGTTTTCTTAATATGCACACTGTGTGTATGCTAGATAATCGAGTGCCTCGAGGGATTTTCCATGGTATTTTTCCTCAAAGCCATAGCATGTTATAATAATGATTAATGTATTTTTTACGAGTCAAAAAAAAAAAAAAAACCTCACAATGAGCGTTTTAAGGTTTTGGATATAACATCAGTAATTCATTAAAAGTTATTTGAACAAAGGAAGCTCGAAGTTTTTTTGCCATCTTGTAACAGTCATGCATGAGACTGTTAATGACCTATTACATTATAAAAGCTCTCTTGACTATATGACCTTGTGTCTGTGTAGATGCATGCTACATGCCATTGGGTATCGAAGACAGACGAATCCCAGATGAAGCCTTCACATCATCCACTTTTTACGACCCCAAGAATACAGCACCTAGTCAATCACGTCTCAGGAACTGGGAATACTCTAGAGCTAACTACGGTTGGCGACCAAGGACTTTCAATACTCGTCAGTGGCTTCAGGTTGACCTTGGGAAAATGGCCAAGGTCACTGGCGTTGCTACGCAGGATATTCGTGGACATAACTACTGGGTGACTCGATACAGATTGTCGTATTCGTCTGATGGAAGGAGGTTCCGGTCCTTTAAGGCTTATGGACGAGATAAGGTTTGTTGGGCTGCTTAGCAACTAACATTAATAACAATGATATATATATATATATAAAGCGCATTCTATTACCTCATTTGCTATACTGAAACGGAGTCTGTGAAACTGCGCCTGCGATCAAACAAGGTCGCGGTTTTGTACAAAGTTTGCAATAGACCTTTTCTGATGTCCTTGCATGAAGGCTAGGTTGGTCTGATGCGGTCTTACATTTACTGTAACTTATCAAGTTCAACCACTTAAAATGCCGATTATTTTGTAGATATTCAGCGGAAACTATGACAATTACCATGTTGTAGCACACAAAATAAATCCACCAATCAGAGCACGATACGTCCGTATTCACCCAGTCAGTTGGTACCGTGGTATTGGACTTCGTTGGGAGCTTTATGGTTGTAGGAAAGGAGGTAAATAAAAACTAAGGCTTCATGAAATACGTAGCCATAGCTTCTATTCATAATTATTCTAAACAAAATGAATATGTCCAAGATTCCCTGGACATGGACTGCCAAAAACAGAAGTCGAGAAGAAGAGAAGATACAGGAAATTGTGTAAAATATAAAAAAACGATTGTTGTTGATTGCAGCTATAAGTAATAGTAAGATACCAATTAATATTTAACAAATAAAACAGTTTTTTCTGACGATTATCTCTAATAAATAATCATTTTGACCTCAATCTTTTGTTACAGGAGAACACTTCTGCAATGCCGCAGTCGGTATCCAGAAAGGCTCTCTCAAAAACAGTGCCTTCTCTGCCTCGTCTTTCCGACCACGTGGACAACCTTTCCTTGCCAGGCTACACAGGCACTCCAGGGGATACCTTGGTAGCTGGGTGGCTGCAGGCAACGGCAATAACCAGTGGGTCACAGTCGATCTTGGTAGAATAAAAACTATCATCGGCATCAATACACAGGGACAGTTTGATAAAAACTACTATGTTAGTCAGTTTTATGTGTATTATAGTCAGGATAATATCCACTTTGCTGTACAGAGGCACTGGTATGGTCCATATCAGGTAAGACATGGTTTTAAATGGTTTTCTAAGGTTAAGCTCACACTCATGCTTGTTATTTATCAAAGTTCAACAATTTAGATTGTGTTTACATAGTACCGGACGAATTTTAAGCGGTCAAACATTTGTTCTTTTAGAGGTTCCTTTTACACGAGACTGAGATATTCGAAAAAAAGGTCGTGTAAACATAACGTATTTCTCATACAATTAAAGAAACACAAACTCCCACAAGTTCAACAAACTAGCTAAGATATCTCAGTATTTAAAACTGTGATCGCGGAAAATTCATTATAAATGAAAAGTCTTAAACTGTAGTACCATTTTTCATTTCTTATTTTGTTCATTAGATGATCCAAGGAAATCGTGACAACAGAGGCGTCCGCACCAACGCTTTCTATCCACCAATCATTGCTCGTTACATTCGCATTCGACCAATGGGAAGACGAGGAATGAACGCTATGAGATTTGAACTTTATGGATGCAACTCAAGTATGTAAAATACATTTATTTATTATTTGTTTTTTTTCACTATCTCTTTTCTGATCGGCTAAGAGCTCATTTTTGATTCCTGAAATGATGTAAGAGAGATCATTTCATTTCGATCAAATGCAAATTACGTTAAAAAATCAATTACGCTATAATATTACGCCAAACATTATATCTTCTTTGAATTCTGGAAACAGGATGGATGCCTTTGTGATTACCATAATTACCATTTGTATAATAGAAATCGCACGATCTTTAGTATTTATAGGTACGAGGGATGTTTTAAAAGTTTTCAAAATTGGACCAGTTTGGGAACTTTCAAAACATCTATTTTGAGTATCTATAAATTTTGAATTGTACGAGAATGTTATGCGATTTTTTGTTTATAATACACTCAACAAAATTGAGCAACTTAATTGGGACTCTACAGAGTACAACTTGGGATTTAATTGTACTCCTCTTGTCCAATCAGAATCGAGTAATTTTGTCAAGTTTATTATAAGTGTATTTAAAGTGGGTCATGTCACCTGCCTTTTTGAAACCAATCCTTCTTTTCTCAGATTGTGATGCTCCCCTTGGATCAGAAGACGGCCGCATCGCTAACCAAGAGATAACAGCATCTTCCTACAGTAGCACCTCATATGGACCTTGGAAGGCAAGACTTCGTCAAAACAGTGGCTCATGGTGCTCCAAATACAGAAACCAAAAGCAATGGCTGCAATTTGATTTTGGTGCTGTAACTGTTGTCAAACGAATTGCCACTCAGGGATATCATACTACTGCACAGTACTTTGTCAAGAGTTATTCTGTATCCTATGGCAACAACGGATTTTCATTCAAATACTACCAGGAAGGAGGAAGAACAAAGGTTTGTGTACGGTTATAAAAGGATGTTCCTATTTCGCCTTGTTCCTTTTTGCTTCGTTTATCCCGAGTAGCGTATAAATTCTTTGGGTAAACAGGGTATTTACACCTCTTATATTACAGTAAAACCCCGCGTATAAGATTTTTCCAAGTCAGCCTGAACAGGTTCTTATATAAATGGTGCTTAACTTGAAATCAAGCAATCTAGGAAAAAGAGTAATCTAAGAAAAAGAGTACTTGTATAAGCCTTTTCATAGTTTAAGAATCGATTCCACTGCGCATGCGATTTTATCCCGAATTTCTCATCTTCTTTTGTTTAATTAAGAACAAAAGAAGGTTTAGTCAAAAGAAGGTGAGAAATTCGGGATAAAATCGCATGCGCAGTGGAATCGATTCTTAAACTATGAAAAGGCTTATTGGCGGGCGTGATATTTTATACATTAAATAATTCACACGTTTTCATGCTAGCTACATGGAATATAGTAGAGTCCAAACAATAATAGCACATAAATCATACAAAATAGCGCTAAGTTATGCACATGTATTTTATTATTTACAAGAAAATAAAACAGATTGACTTTTTATTTGGAAATTAAGACCTACTTTGAAATTTCAGCCTGAAATGATTCTTATGTTAAATGGTTCTTAAATTTTAGGTTCTTATACGCGGTGTTTTACTGTACTCCTTAAAAAAGTGCTGGAATTTAAAAAAACATTGATAAGCATTAAGTCATTGATGAAAAGTATTTGATTACTGCTTGAAAATAATTCTAATTGTAAATTGTCAATCTTAAATTAAGTTGAGCATAGCTCGTTTTGTGTTACTCTTGTTTAAAAACATCTTCCGCAAAAATGTAATTGAAGTCTGAACTTTATTTTCATAGTTGCCATTTGCGAAAAGATGTGTATTATTCTTGTGTTTTTAAAAAATGAACTGCAAAACTGAATTTAATAGTTTTAATATCTTTCTTGTTTTTGGTTGTGCAGGTCTTCAAAGCCAACTGGGATAGTTATGTGCCAGTGAACAATCACTTCCATCGGCCAATCAGAGCAAGGTATTTCCGTATTCACCCCAGAAGCTGGAACAGATACATCTGTATGAGAGTGGAGTTCTATGGATGTGTCATTGGTGAGTCTATGACAATTTCGAACTTTTTCTTATACCCTTTATACCAGTTTTAAGAAAATAGATATATGTCAATTCTCATTTCCCACCTTGGATTCGTCCTCGTAAAAGCTCTTGCTGGGGTTGGTTAGAAAGGAAGGGTAGTTAGAAGGGGGATGAGAAATAGGTTGGTAACTTTTGCTTATCCGCAGCAAAAATACCAAAACCTTACTCAAACAACGAGGGTATTTTTTAATTAAAAGCAAGAAGCCAATTGTGAGGCATTCTCTATGGCGACTGCTAAAAACTAATCATTTCTGAATCTTTAAAGGCAAACGCTGTGATCAGCCACTCGGTATGCAAAACGGTAAACTGCGGCGACACCAGTTGATGGCCTCATCAGAATGGGACGCCAACCATGGAGTAGTCAATGGAAGATTGAACTCCAAACGACGAGGTCACAGAGTTGGTGCCTGGTGTGCTAAGTACAATAGCTATAATCAATGGTTAATGGCAGACTTTGGTCGACCCACAAGGGTCACCATTATTGCGACACAAGGTCGTCAGGACATGAACCAGTGGGTGACTATGTATTACATTACATACAGCCAGGACAAGTCTCTGTTTGTGGAGTATAAGGTCAATTCAAAACGAAAGGTTAGCTTTTATAAACAGAAATATTAAAGTCAAATAACTAGATAAGTTAGATATATGTAACGTAAAAGATATGAAAAAGATTTTTTTACTCTAAAAGCTGCATAGACAAATGCAGCTATTTCAAAAACGATTGGTGAAGGTTTTTTGCATGTTGCATCAAGCTGCATCTAGTATACCAAGCTTGAAATGTCAAAAATCGACTGTCAACTCCTTAATTCCAATTCGATCATAAAACGAGGGTCACGAGGTTTGTTAGCTACAGTGCTACCCTTGTACAAAACAAGGACGACTGTTTTATATTTTCGTGTAAATAAAGTCAGCACCGAAGAAATTATGCTGGAAAAAAGTGCAAAGTTTATAGAAATTTGATATTGTGTGACCTTTCGCTGATTGGATTCACAGTGCAGTTCGGGATTGATATGACATGCAGCATTGCAACAAAACATTCATCCTATATTCTTTCAAATAGCTGTAAACTGGAAAGGCACAAATGGACGTACTATAATGTATGTTTCGTTTGATTGACAACGGGCTGGAAATTGTTTATTTATACTAAAGTTTTTTTTTTTAGTATTTCAAAGCTAATCGGGACAGGAACACAGTTGTTCAGTACCGCCTGTTTCCTCGTATCAAAGCAAGATACATCCGTGTTCATCCGTATCGTTGGCGCACTCATATCTCGATGAGGGTTGAGTTTTACGGCTGCGCAGAAGGTAATATATTTACAAATATCAGGGCTATAGGTCCACATATTTATCGTCGAGTTCAGGCAAAAGGAAGAGAAAAATCTAAGCATTTATGTACTTAGCTTTTGTATACATAATATTTATACATATTTAATGAGAATTCACTAATTTATAAGTCCTTGGTTAGAATGAATAGAGTGCAACGTCGGTAAGCACTATATAACAGTGAAAAACTTCATTGCATCTTGCACTACTAGCGATTGGTACCAAAAAGCACTGCCTGATGTAACAATAGGAAGCAATAGAGTTAAAACGTTATCTCATGAAATAGAAAATACTAGCGGTTAACGTCTAATAGTCAAATAGACACAAAGAAAGACTAGGGTTTACTAATGTGTAATAGTCTAATATCTATATTTCAAGGGTCTAGTGACTTTAGACATTGCACTATTTAGCGTTAGTACTCTAATCTAATGAAGTGCATAACATATATCTGTGAAAAACGTTGAACAAATTTACACTTATTAGTAAGCACAATAGACCTCAGTAGACCGTTGACCTACAAAACTTTGGGACCATTTTATGAGTCAATTGTTTTCATGGATATATGTTATGCACTCTAATATTATATTGCACTCTTAGTTTTGATTTATAGAAATTCTATTACCCATATTTCATATTGAGACAAAATTAACGAATGTGGTACTCATATTCTTTGTTTCTTGTCAGATCGTTGCTCCATGCCCCTAGGTGTCGAGGACGGTCGTATCAGAGACAGTGACATCACCTCAAGAATCCACACCCGATATGGTAGCTACGACCCATGGAAAGGTCGACTCAACAGTGCAACCTCGTGGTATCCAAGATCTCGCGTGAGATCCTATTTGCAGATCAACTTCCAGACCTTTGCACGTGTTCGAGGGGTTGCTACCCAGGGCCGAGGCAATGCTAATCAGTATGTGAGGACCTACAGTATTTCTACTAGCAAAGATGGCATGCGCTTTGCTATGTACAGAGAAAACCGCCGATTGAAGGTAACCATTAGTCTTTAAGAATACTTGTAGCCAGTTTGGGGTACAGTTCGATAAAGCAAAGACCATATGAAAAGCTTTGACCGCGAATCTTTCTTTCGACTTTCTTATTACTGCAATCTTTATAAACATGCGAACTGCTGTGTCGCCGAGTTGCACGCTGAAATTTGGATTTCGCTGCCGCCAGTCAAAAATATGAAAGGTACCGACTGATTAGGTTTGATTGACGGCAGCGAAAAACCAAATTTCAGCGTGAGGCTCGCAGCCAGAGTTCGCATGTTTACGAAAATTGCAGTAAACTTCAATGACTAAATTTCAAATCGCATCCTTTTATCATTATGATCAAGCAAAATTTTGTTTTCAAGCATTTTATTCTATCATTATATATTTTTTACAATATTTTTTTTTATATAGTAAAAGAGGTGTCAATAACCTCGTTTTTCAATATTTATTCCTTTTGGGCTAAACATCCATCAACAGACCTAGTTCATCAATACATAACAAAATTTTTTAAAATATCCCCCTTCCCCCCCGCAATATTTTAAGTTTTTCCTCTCATTTTATTGACATTAGGTGTTCGATGGTAACTCCAACATGCACTCCATCGTCTACCACCAATTCAGACGCCTGATCACCAGCCTTGCAATACGGTTTATCCCTCGCACATGGTATGGTTACCCAACCATGAGAGTTGAAGTCTATGGATGTCTAGGTAGGTACTTAAACCAACAAACAAACAATCAGACAGATAGACAGACAGACAAACATTTGGGAAAAATAACTTGACTTTACGAAATTGAATGTTTCTTTTCCAAGTTCCATCAACTAACTTCCAACAATCATGCAATCAATGAATATTTTTATCCTCCCATATTGTTATAGGTGCGGTGTGCAATGCAGAACTTGGTATGCGATCTGGAGTCATCAACAGCAAGCAGATTACGGCTTCCTCACAACTCAACAACCAACATGCTGCACGATTTGCACGACTCTATCAGAAGAAACGCGGTAAATTCAATGTTGGTGCTTGGGTGGCTAGGCACAACAACCATCAACAGTGGCTTAAGGTATTACTGAATAACTTGATAGATATCTTTATCTTATGCAATTTAGAGGAAAATCGAGCATTTTGATTGGCTAAAATGAACCTACGGAAATAAGAAAAAGAACTAATTAATTAATTAACTAATAAACCTGTTTTTAGAAAATCGAGCATTTTGATTGGCTAAGATGAACCTACTAGTGGTCTATGACAGTTCATGGTACAGAAATTAAGAAAAACAACTAATCAATTAGTCAGCTAATAAACCTGTTTTTTTTTAAATATAATTTTCTAATGTTGTCCATGTAGTTTATTTATGCTAGAACAATGAAACAATGAAACATTCATATAATCACCATGTACCACCCCTTTACCCACTCAAGTGCACAAAACGTAAAGTTATTTCTTAAAACTCAGGTTCAATTCTCTTAGATATTAGGCAGATTAAGATTCCCGTTTTTTCTTCTCGCAAACGGCAAACGTGACCACGTTTTCATCGTTTCCCTACATTTCACTTTACCTTTTTGCAAGCCTTCCCGACAAAGACACATATTCTTATTTTGATCTACTACTTGGAGATCATTGCGATTCCTTTTCACTAATTCTGAAGAATCTTTTAATGGTCAACTGACGTTTCACGTTTGCCGTAAACAAGAAGCTTAACCTCTCTATTGTCTTTAGTTTACGTTATTCTGGCCACAAAAAAGTGTAGAAATAAAACATGTTGAATATTCGTAGAAAACGAACATTGTTTTTCTTACTAAAACGCTTTTTTATTCTTGGACCTGAACGTGGTGAAATGCACACTTGATACACTGATACTTTTTTCTCTATTTCCTCGTTGACTGTTGTTAATTTCATCGTAGGTTGACTTCCGTCGTATAACTAAAGTCACAGCCGTGTTATCTCAAGGAAGACAAGACAGTAGACAATTTGTCCGTTACTACAAACTTGCATACAGTCAAGATGGCTATCACTGGACTAATTATAAACTTCGAAACACTGTTAAGGTATGAACGAAAACTCTGAAGGCAATTATATATAAACTAATCAGTTTGCCTAGTAATTTGAATACTCCCATTTCGACTTCACCTTTGCTCAGTCTTAGCCTTGATTGTGTGAAAAAGTGTTCTTTTCTTTCATTAATGTATATTGTATAGTAAGG
This sequence comes from Actinia tenebrosa, assembly GCF_029948245.1. Lineage (NCBI taxonomy): Eukaryota > Metazoa > Cnidaria > Anthozoa > Actiniaria > Actiniidae > Actinia > Actinia tenebrosa. The sequence continues at coordinate 15,424,339 of NW_028292581.1, read as the reverse complement.
AATGTACGCACTACGGAACAATGCATGTTAAAAACGAGCAATTAATATCCCATGATTTTAATTGAAATATTAATTACTGTAACGGCCAACTGAAGTTATGGCTCAGAACTCGAAACCACCCACCCCTCAACCCCCTCCCCACTTTAAACTTTTAATCTTACCCCAAAACTTTCGAATTGATGTGAAAAGACATACAGTTTTACTAATATATACTTATATACGTGTATATACTTCCGAACTACGAACCCTCTCTTTTAAATAAGGAGGGGGTGGGGGAGGGGGAGACAAGTATTGGATACTCCCTTCATCACATCGCTTTGCCGGAAGTCAAGGCAAATTGATGTATGTCACATCATAGTACCGCTATCTATCAAAATCATGTTATTTGTGTTCCAGAACTTCAAAGCGAACGTAGACCAAAACAGCGTAGTCATCAATGGACTTTCTCCGCCAATCGTGGCACGGTTCATTCGCATCAACCCTTCAAGCTGGTACAGTCGTATCGCTATGAGAGTAGAATTCTACGGCTGTAAAACAGGTTTGTAAGATATTACTTGTACTTCTCCTTATTTGTACCAATAGACATCTAGCTCTGGCGTAATATTCTCCTATTTTAGACCACGTGTCAATCTCTAGATTACTGTATCTTTGTTTGACGCTTGCACATGAAAAGACACATAATTATGGTTAGGAAAAGGGAATCAAGGGCGGTGTAGAGGTAGGAGCCTCGGGGTCTCAGGATAGATTCCTGGTCCCTGCTTCTCATGTAAGTAGAACGTATTGTGGCCCTCTCTACCACTAGCTGTGAGCAGTGCAACCACCACTAGTGAAACATGAACCATTAATTAGAAAAGGTGTGGCAAGGCTTGTCAATGAGAAAGATAATGGAGAATTTAAAGTGCTACTATGACGAAAATCGCTCAAACTTGGATTCAGCTGAAACTTCCTAAGAATACTCTTTAAAGGTCCAATAATCACTGTATGAAGTGTTTTCTCGATATTCAGTACGAAAGTATGATTTTTTTTTACGATTATTTTTTGGAGTCTGTGACGTCATACACTCAACATCAAACATTGCTACATATATTTCTTTGTATATAAATCCTTAATTTATTTTATTCCTATGAAGCCCAAAGGGTGGCTAATGTGCTTATTTCACAATACTTGGGACTATAATTTATATTTTGGGGTGTTTGGGTATTTCTTTCTCCCTTTACTACTGATATTTTGATCATAAACTACAAAGAAATGTATGGAGCGATGTTCGATGGTGAGTGTATGACGTCACAGACTCCAAAAAAAAATCGTAAAAATATCATACTTTCGTCCTGAATATCGAGAAAACACTTCATACAGTGATTATTGGACCTTTAAAGAGTATTCTTAGGAAGTTTCAGCTGAATCCAAGTTTGAGCGATTTTCGTCGTAGTAGCACTTTAAGAATCCACCATGAACTAGAACAATTTTGAAAAATTCAAAGTTCATCATAGGACCATCCTAATGATCCACTGTCATTTTCTTTGTTCCCAGATCCGTGTGACAGATCTCTTGGTATGGAAGACGATCGAGTCTATAACTCTCAAATAACAGCATCCTCCACCATCAATAAATATTACGCCCCATCTAAAGCAAGACTCAATCTTCGAGGTTACGGAGGGTGGACCGCTGCCAAGAGGGACCGCAAGCAGTGGCTACAGGTAGACCTGGGTATTGCATCTCGCGTCAAGAGAATTGCTACTCAAGGTCGTTACAATGCTAACTACTGGACAACTAGTTTTACTGTGTCTTACAGCAACAATGGTGTAAGATTCTACCCGTATATGGAAAATAGACGATTAAGGGTAAGTCGATCGTAATTTGCTTTAGAAATAACAGACCAAAAAACAAAAACTTAATGCTCAATAGAATTAATATGCTATGTTCTAAGTTACTACCGTTATGACCCCAAATTAGGGACAATTCATTTTCGTCGCCTGGGGGAATCCATGTTGCGGTTTTTTCCCCATTAGAGTACTCACGCCACATCAAAATCTGCGCCTTGCCATTTCATTTGACAACGCCAATTATTGGAATTTAGGAGTTGATTTTTTTGGAGGGAGGAAGACAGGAGAATCTGGAGAAAAGCCCTCGAAGCACAGGAGAAAACCACAAGCAACTCTCTTCACACACAGGACCGAGACCAGAGAGACTCGAACTCAATCGCATTGGTGAGAGGCGAGCGCTCTCCCCGCTACGCCACTCGTGCTTCCCCTTTTTTTCCGATTCCTGTATCGACCCCTGTATAATGAATGTAAACGATGTTATCTTTTGAAGATATTCCGTGGTAACTGGGAAGACAGAATGATGGTTGTCTATAATCGATTATTCCGTCCAATCAAAGCCCGATACATTCGTATCCATCCCCAAACCTGGAAGGGTACTTATATTGCGTTGAGAGTCGAGCTGTTTGGATGCCGACTTGGTAAGTATAACTGTGTATGATGAGATTCGTTGAAGGTTTGAAAGGTCTTCTGAGGTGAGAAGACCTTTTAGCAGATCAAGCCAATCGAAGTGGCTTAACGAAATTTAGCACCCTATCTTTTGGTAATGATTTTTGTGGAAACCTAGTCTATAGATTGGAGCTGGAGCATTGGAACTGCATGAGAAATAATTCTAAAGCTTTCTCAATTTAACCAGCCTTCAAGTTGTACTAATGATTTGGAGTTTGAATAAAAATGAATGAGTGCGCTTATGACTAGTGACATGTACCAAAACTTTTTTTAATCTTGTTAGTCGCGTATAAAGGTAAAACATTTTGTACGGGTCGCTTGATTATTATGTGTTTATAAACCTTTGATTAATTGCTTCTAAAGGCAACCGCTGCCGCAAGACGATGGGCATGCAGTCAGGACAGATCCGCAACCACCAAATAACAGCTTCCTCTCAATGGGGCAAAAACCATGGCCCTGAGCTTGCTCGACTTCACAGCATCAAGCGAGGTGCCCGTATTGGAGCTTGGTCTGCTAAATACAACAATAGATACCAGTGGCTTCAGGTTGACTTGGGTCACCCTTCTAGAATCAGCAGAATATTCACTCAGGGAAGACAAGATTATGGTCAGTGGGTGACAAGATTCAAAGTGCAATACAGTCAGGATGGCATTCGCTTCGTTCATCAAATGGCTGCAAGTAATATCAAGGTATGTATATCATGGAACAGCCCTATTAATGACATACAAATTATGTACAAACTAATGAAATTTTCTTTTTTGTTGTACAGTATTTCAATGGTAACAGGGACATGAATACTGTTGTGGTACACCACATGGATCCACCAATCAGAGGACAGTTTATTAGAATCATCCCCTACTCCTGGTATAGACACATCTCTATGAGAGTAGAGTTCTATGGCTGCCGCATCAGTAAGTATCTCGTGCATGAAGAAATTATGGGACTGAGCGGAGTATGTAAAGCGCTCACCTTATATTCGCTTCTCATACAGCGAACCGGGATCGATTCTAGAACTCCGTGCCGGACGGATGTACATTTAAATAGTCCTCTTCACAGTTCCCAACATGGACCTTCTATAACACCTTGGACAATAATTCACTAACCTTTGTCACTGCAAGGTTACCGTTCGTCACGCTTCGATGCAAAGGAACGGCTACCTTTCAAGATGGCACAGGAAACTGTGAAAGGGACTATCATTCACAATTATCAAGCATTCCAAGGACACCGCCGTTTTCGCTTCGATGCACGAGCACGGTCACCTTTCAAAATGGCGCAAGGGACTGTAAAGGAGACTTCTGACTGATAAGCGTTTGAATAATATCTTGCTTTTTTTCAACAGCGAACTTCAATATATCATTTTAAAAAAATTAAGAAGCAAAAGTTTCAAATTCGAGTATTAATATATAGGAGTTGAAGCGAACTATTAATCAAAAATTCCTCGTTTCTTCAGATCGATGTAGAGTACCAATGGGATTGGAAGACGGCAGAGTCCTTTCTGGTCAGCTCTCTGCTTCAACAGAATACAACTTCAAGCACGGACCTGATCGAGGTCGTCTCAATCAGCGCAGTGGAAGTGGTCGAATAGGGGCCTGGGCCGCCAAGACAAAAAACAACAAACAATGGTTCCAGATTGATTTTGGTAGAACCACTACTCTGACTGGTATTGCAACCCAAGGACGATACGATGCGCATCAATGGGTCACGAGTTATGTTGTGAGATACAGTAATGATGGGCACCGGTTTAGAGACTATAAACAGTATGGTAGAACAAGGGTAGGTTCCTTTAATTTTGTTTTCGCTTCTATTTGCATATCTAAGTAATAAATCAACTTTTCCCACCTCTCTAATACAGCACAGTTCTCGACAAATCAGCGCGCGTAGAGAAACCAAAGACATTCTCTTCAGAAATAAATTTACTTCATTTAATCAGCCCTTACTCATGTTAAACCAAGTTTACTTCATTTATGCAGCCCTTACTCATGTTAAACCAAATTTCAGATTTTCAGGGGCAACTTCGATCGCAATACCATCGTTGCTTATCAGTTTGTTCCAGCTATTCGTGCTCGCTACCTGCGAGTCAACCCCAGAACATGGCGATCCTGGATTTCAATGAGGGTCGAAGTTTTTGGCTGTCCAACACGTGAGTGCATTCATCTAAATCTGATTACCATTGAATATGTAGAGAATTTTACACAAGGTGACCGTAGTGCTACGGACAACTATTTGAGGCGAGGGGGGGGGGGGGGGGGTTGAAATAGTTCAGACAGTTCTCAAATTTCTAAACGCTTGATTTGTCTAGGTCTCGCCTGTCGAAAACCTGTTGGATTCCAGAATGGCAAACTGAAGAACACGATGATTACTGCGTCCTCTACGCACAACTATCAATATGCACCATACCTTGGTAGACTGCACCATGGTAGACGCGGTAGACTGTATGGTGTGTGGTATCCAAGGTAACATTTTTGGTGACATCATTACCGCCAAGTTGGATGACTTTGGTTAAAGATTTGTTTTAGATTACTTTGATCATTTAAAATAAAGTGGCGGCCGTGCCTTTTGCCCTCATGGTCGAGGATGTATACTCCACCAATCCTAAATATAATTTCACATTTACAATTACCATCAGTTCGCTCATTTTTCATGAACTTTCATAATTTGACTAATTCCTCCACCATATTGAATAAATTATGATGATGAGCATTAAAAAGACGAACTTTGGTTCACATTTTGTATTTCCAGATTAGATTAAACTGAACAAATTTTAAAAAACGTTTAAAAGGAAAATAGAAAGCACTTTATGACATCCGCCGAGACGATGTAAGACATCGCAAGGTACTAAAATCAACGGAAGAAACAACTCGCCGTTCGTCTCATTTGAATGTTAATTATCATAATTTATTCAAGACAGCAGAGGAACAGTGAAGGAGACTATTGGTCATTAGCATATACCAACTTGTATACTTCCTAAGAACGCGCGCGCTCATTGGTTAATTTGAGGTGAATATTGTACGATATTCACCTCTGAATCTCGGAATATTGAGTCGGCAACAAAATGGCATCTGCCGGCAATCGTTTTGCTACAATTTCCGATGAGGAAATTGAAAAAATGAAAGTAAATGCCATTCTTATCAATACTAAAAAGGCAACGAAGTATGGTCTAAAAGTTTTGCTAAAAGTTTGCGTGAATTTGCCACGCAAACTAAAAGTTTCTGTTTGTTTGTTTTTGTTGAATTATTGTATATAAAAGTTACTCTGTACACAAGTTGGTATATGCTAAAACAATTATTCGCCTCAGGCTCAGTGAATATAGGGGAATATTTACTTCGCCGCTCGAAGACTCGCGTCTCTGTAAATATTCCCCGATATTCACTTCGCCTTTGGCGAATAATTGCTAATTATATGCTTATTATTTTCCGTAAAAAGGTATCACAACCACAATCAGTGGATCCAGGTCAGGTTTGTACGCGCAATGAAGATAACTGGCATTGCCACCCAAGGACGAGAGGATACTAATCAATGGGTGAAAACATACCGAGTATCTTATAGCCAGGACTGTGCAAGGTTCTCTTACTATATGAACTGGATGGGCACTGGACCTAAGGTTCGTTTTAAATATTTTATAAACATGACAAATGAATAGCCTCTTTTTCAGTTTGTCAAACAAGGAACTACCTTTTTCTATCAGGGATTTTTTTCTGAGTTCTTTTCAGCTAGAGACCAATAATAAATCATTTATATACTACTTCCTAGTACATAAATAATTTCATCATAAAATTTTCTACCTTGCAAAAACATGCAAATGGTTGTCACGGCCCAAATATCAAAACCATTAAACGACAACAACATAACAACAAAAACCCATTGCTTGTTGTGATATGATACGGTCCAAATCAAAGTCAAGTTTGTCGATTATTTGTTGAAAATAACTTTTTTTACCACAAATTGTTAATTTCTCGCGCGCTGATTGACAATTTTTTATGATCGATAAGATGACAGACAAATAAGCTGACGTCAAAAAGCTCGCGCTCTCGGTTATTCTGAACATTGAAAAACGTCGAAAAATGCGTGTTTGTGAATTTTATGTCCATAGAAAACGGACCTCGATTTGCTATGTTGAAAATAAAGATTATAAGAGAGGTTGTCCACCATAAAGTGCTTTATTGCATGAAATCTACTAATCGGTTGCCTAAAACCCCTTTTAAGACAAAGTTTATCAGTATTTTAAAGAAGAAACAACGGAATATAATATATTCAGTATTTCAGAGAAAAAGGAATACAAAAATACTTCACAACAATGTTGACAAAAAGAAGGGTTTCAAATTTAAAATTCTGATGAAGTGTATTTGATTTACAGTCATTCTCTGCAAATAAAGACAGAAATAGTGTCATCACCAACTCTTTTATGCCTTACATTCTGGCTCGCTGTGTCCGTGTCCATCCTTATGGATGGCATTCGCGTATAGCTCTAAGAATGGAACTGTATGGATGCCCAGTTGGTAAGTAAACATTCTCTTCACGGTCATGATTTCTATCGTGTTTTCCTCGTGAATTATTCACTGCATGAGTTTGTTAAGCAGAAAAATACACCTTTATTATCAACACTATTGTGTTCTTGTTATAAATTTCCTTCTATTCCTTGGTGCTTCTTTTGACTGCTTGTTTCCTTACTGCTTTTTCGTCCTTTTTTGTTCATGGCTTCTTTTTCTCTTTTCCTTTCCTTTTCCCTTTTTCTTCTTTTTCTTTCTTTCTCTCTTCCTCCTTTCATCTTTCATTTTTTTTCCCGTTTTCTCTCGTTTTCTTCCCTGCCCATATCCCTTCGAAGAAACTTTAATTCTTCTAACTTTCTTCATCTTTTCTTTTCTCAAGACAAATGTCAACTTCCTCTTGGACTCGAAAACAAGGAAGTACCAAACCCACGCATGCGCGCATCATCGTACAGATACTCATCATGCAGTCCATATAACGGTCGTTTGAATCAACCATACGCATGGTGCTCCAAGTATAGAAAACAAGGAGAATGGTTGGCAATAGACTTTGGTGCGATGACCAAAATGACTGGTATCGCAACTCAAGGTCGTAGGAACGCTAATGAATGGGTGAAGTCTTACTATCTGTCATATAGTAAGAAAGGAGTTCACTGGACTCCATACAGAGAAAGACGGAAAACAAAGGTAGGTTTCATGAATGTTAAGAATTCTTTAAAACATGTGTCTCTGTGTTAGAAGAGATTTAGAAGCTGCAGTCAGATTGATGTTAAATTGGACTTCGAGAGCCGAAAACTGAGTTCATAGCTTGTTTTCACAGCTGCCATGTTGGATAAATTCAACTAACGTTTCATCATTAGTGTCTTTTGTCATATCATCCAACATTACGCAATGATTCCATTAACATTCCAGAAATATACAGAAAACTTTCTACCTAACATTCTAGCGCTATTGGCGCGTTATAAGATCCTTAAAGCTCGCGCGTGCAAACATTTTTCAGATACACTGACAAGGTCTTTGTTTAGACCGGAACGTCTGTTTAAAAACTGTAAATTCCACAAGTCAGAGACAATTTATAATTAATTATGGCAATGTCTTTTGATATTTAATTCTCTTGAGAAAGATTGAAAACCAGCACTGGTAATGATATGTGTGTACTTTGTTTGCTTGTTAAATTTATCGAAAGCTTCATTCATGAATAAATGAAGGAAGGAATGAATGGATGGATGAATGGATGCATAGTATAGGGTATATCAAGAAGCTATGGCCTTTTGTTATCCAAACCCTTAGAATGGCATACTAAACCAAGGCATCTTTTACTTCCAAGATATTCCGTGGTAACTACGACCGTTACGTAATTGTAAGACACCATTTTGCTCGTGCGATATCTGCTCGTCTGCTTCGTGTTCACCCGTTAACCTGGTACTCATGGGTATCAATGAGGGTTGAAGTCTATGGCTGCGTCATTGGTATGATATCTATTATCTCTTAGTGGTACAATTCTAAATAGAATACAACAAATGTCATTCCTTTAAAATATTTTAAATTATATAGTGCTCTCCTCTTAACGTATTTGGGGGTAGAATGATTTGCTTATTAATTATTAAAAGAAGGATCAATCAATCAATCAGTATTTATTTCAAACATGTCTAAAGTAAATAAAGCAAAGGAAAGGAAATTAAGGTCCTCAACTCTCTCTCCTCTTACGGCTCAAGCAATACATTATAAGTTATGGGACTTAGCAGTAGCAACAATTAGTGTTCTAAATGGCCCCTTAATTGTTCCATGTGGGCAAGCACGAGCAATGTAATCATACACTGGACAGCGTCCTCATTATCTGGATTTAACACTAACCCTGGCTTGTATTCTACGGGCTACTAGTGATGCAGACAAGGCATACGGTTTAGTACCCTTGTCAGTGAAGACTGGAAACATGAAACCGCACACATGAAGCTCTATCAAACGTCAAGGCATTTGTCTTTTGTCGAGCTCACCTAACATAAGTATGACGTCATGTTCTAGGTCCTCGTTGCAATAGACCATTAGGCATGAGCAATGGAAGGATCCGAGGGTCTGCTATCATGGCGTCATCCATGTTTGATACAAACCACGCACCGACATTGGCTCGACTTAATCTGAGGCGCAGTGGAAGAAAAATGGGAGCATGGAGTGCAAAGATCAATAACCATAACCAATGGCTGAGAATCGATCTTGGAGGACCAAGGTCAGTGGAACGTTAATATATTTGAGCATTTTTTCCCTTCAATGCAACGTGTTGTTTTTATGCTGATAATGCTGATTTTGATACCAAAAATATTCACAAACGTTTTTTTTTTTGTCTGTCTGTCTGTCCGCTTGTCGGTTTTCTACTTGATCTTTGGATTGACTTACATCCTGTAGAGACAGGTTTTGATTTTGCCAAATGAAATAAAGAACAAATATAATTATTAAGGCCACCATAGTAACCATTTCAAGCGATTGGCCCTTTGAGGGCATCATTCATACTCATTCAAGTCTATATTCTGAGGGTAGTAAGACAATTTTAATTAATTTTAATTAGAAAGTTTACAAGGGAGGCTTGTAATGCTATAACGATTAATGTGACCTAACTTGGAATAACGTTTTCGTAAAAAAAGTGGTTAAAAAGTTTAGTGTTCTAATTGTTTAATTTCGATCAATTGACATTTACAGGAAAATCACTAAGGTTGCAACCCAAGGTCGCCAAGATGCTGATCAGTGGGTTACAAGCTACTATCTGCAGTACAGTGTTGATGGAGTCAACTTTGCTTACTACAAACAGAACGCTCACGTCAGGGTAAGAAAATGGATGATGTACTGTGAACTCCATGAAACCTTGCAACTACAATAATAGACAACCAGTAAGCTAATGCATGGACTGCAAAGCATCTGCAAGAGGCGCCTTCACGTGCTTACAGTTCGATCTCTTTCGTGTGGTGTAGTGACTAGCAGTAACAAGTTTTAACTGAAATAGACCCCTTTCGAATTCCAAATTACCGCTGTGTTTCGTGATTACAGACTCATTTGCACAGGGTTAGCCTCGAGTTTGTGCAGAATATTCACGTGTTCCAGTCAAGGTCCGTCGAGTTTCAAAACTGTTTGTATTGTTGAAGTTGTGCATTCTTTACTTTACCGTTGGTATTTGTGAATATTCAAACACTGATACGAGGCTAAACCTGTGCAAATGAGTCTGTAATCAAGGAGCACAGCGGTAATTTGGAATTCGAAACTGGTCTATTCTTATTTCATTTTAGTTTATATATAGGTTTTAAAGTATTTGTTCAACAAAGCCACTTTTTCACCAAACAAGATGGATTTTGGATCCGTTCTTGTCTTGAATTAACTAATAAACTAAGTTTTGATTTTTAATATGATAAAAAACGTCAGACCTGGCCCTACAAAGGGGTGTTAATGATTTTCTTTTCATTGCAGACATTCCAAGCCAACAGGAACAGAAATGGCATCGTCACTTATCGACTCTTCCCACCAATCAAGGCTCGTTTTGTTCAGTTTATACCACGTGGATGGCGAAGTCATATCTCTATGAGGGTTGAGCTTTTTGGATGCCGAGCACGTAAGTAACTTCCTGTTAAACACTTTTGTTAACTTAGCAAGGGTACGCAAAACGACACCCTATGATTTGACGCACTTAATACACCAGTTTCACATTCGATGCATACCGCTGTTTTTGAAGACTACAGACTCATTTGCACAGGCTTACCTTCGTTTAAGTCAGCTATTCACAGATACCATTAAAAGTCCGTGGGATTTCAAAACATTGGTATTGTTCAATCTTTACATTAAAGTTGACATTTTCAAATGGTTTACTCTTAAGCGAGGCTAAGCCTGCGGAGATGAGCCTGCAGTCTTAAAACACAGCGGTATTTACGGAATTAGTAAAGGGACTATTCGACCATTTCTTTATGGTTTCATGTTCCTGTTGCCAGATTCTTGTGATATGCCTCTTGGTGTTGAAGACAAGCGCCTTCGTGACGGTGCCATGACAGCATCCACTTTCTACACCGGTTCCCTGGCACCAAAATACGGAAGACTCTATCACATTTACTCTTGGTCAGCCAGAACGAAAAACAGAAACCAATGGCTGCAGATATATTTCATTATCAAAACTCGCGTCACTGGCGTTGCTACACAAGGAAGACATGTTAGTACTTGTTTTTCGCTCGTCTTTTGTAACTATATTTATCTGAGATAGGGGTAGCTTGAAGCATCACGCCAAGGTTTAATGTTCCACAGTAAAATCTTAGTATTACTTAGTAGTTTAAATAGCGTTGTTCAGGTAAACGTTTGTTACCTCTTGAGCACGCACCCACACATTTGTTTCGAAGCCATTCCAAGTTGGGGGGGAGGATTAGACCCCATTGTGGGACTGTTTTAGAGGACTGTATGTTTACTAAAACCGTCCCAAAATACACTGCAATGCCAAGAATAGTTGAATTTGTAAAAGCATTTATGTGAAAATTGAGAACAAATACTGACGTTTTATCGTCTCCAAATCGTTTGGGTATTTTTATATTAGATTGAGATATTTCCCACCTCTTAAGGTCTATGAGGTAAAATAAGAATTGGATAGTCATCAAGGATATTTGATGCTTGACCTCTTAAGATCTATAAGATAAAATAAGAATTGGATAGTCATTAAGGAAATTTGAAAAAAAGAATTGGATATTTGACCTCTTAAGATATATAAGGTAAAATAAGATTTGGATATTCATCAAGGACACGTTAAAATATACGATAAAAACATCAATGCTGAATTTTCTTTGTAAAAAACAGAATGCTAACCAATGGGTTAAGAAGTATACTTTGGACTACAGCATTGATGGACGTCGCTTCCAGACATATAAAGCAAGAGGTGCTAATAAGGTAAATAAACAGTTTGATTTATTTCGCATCCCATTTATGAGTAATGAATTTTGAGTTATTCCTGATTTGTAAGGCAAACTCTTATAATATACTGTGGATTCCCATTGATAATTGCAATTGGTGTACGTATTTGGCTGGTCCAAGCAAAAGTAAAAGCAGCGCGCTGGGGGGAAAAGCAGGCGTAATAATGCAGTGCCTGTATTGAGTTCTGTTTTAGTTTTTTTTTTGTTAGAATATTTCACAGAAATAAATGGTCTATTTTGCAACTCAAACCGAGATGACATTTTTATTTTCGGGAGAGTAAATTCCAGTCAGGAAAAATCTAATTCGTTCGTAACCAAGACATTTTTTCTTGATAATTATTCATCTTCAGGTTTTCAACGGAAACAGTGATCGTCACAGTGTCGTATTTAACGAGCTGACCAGACCAGTGACTGCTATGTATGTACGCTTCAGACCATACACTTGGTATGGATGGATCTCAATGAGAGTAGAACTCTATGGCTGCCCACTGGGTGAGTGTCGTGAATTGCTAGCTATTAAGCCGCATGCGTATTCCTTACACAACGGTTCCTTATACAACGTTATGTGCAATAGGCCTAATTCGCTTTTTTCCCATATCACACCACGTGTCATTCCCTAGAGTACCATTCTTTTGTTTAACGGTTGCATCTGAGAATATCCATGAATATGGATACATTTCAAACAAAGAATCTTTTTTCTCGAAGAAAAAGTAAAAAAGTCTCTGAAAAACCCCGTTTACACTAGCGAATTTTGCGGCGATTTTTGCTGAGATTTTTTTGCGATTTTGTTCATAACAAATAATGGTAAAGAATTTACTTGTAAATTTTTTTCGGGATACCAAGATTTTCCTAGACGAATGTCTCCTTTGAAGGATGAGACAAAAGATTTCATATTACTGAAAATTGCCACAAACATCGCAGCAAAAATCGCCGCAAAAATCGCCAGTGTAAACGGGGCTAAGAGATAAAACTTCACGCTCAAGTGGATTTGAAAGTTAATTAATTCTCGAAACCAATGTAAATTTTCAATTTGAGTCATTTGCACCTCAATTCAAAATCAAAAGACAATTGTTCAACTTTACGTTTTTTATCAAAGCTTGACTTCTTTCTTTCAGCCGGAGTTTGTAACTCTCCGCTTGGAATGCAAAGCAGACGAATCCGTAACAACAAGATTACTGCTTCTTCGGAGTATAACAAGAAACATAGAGCAATAAGTGGACGACTTGGATCAAATTCTTGCTGGATCGCTAGGTAATTATTATTTACACTATGTTGCACTATATTTGATAAGCTATTTCCTTATTTGCCGAGGTTTTAAATGCTACGTCATTCGTAAGAAAATCGATTTCTGGGTGACGCCATTCATAACAAATGATTTATGAATCAAAGCAAAAAGCAGTAATGTGAAGATTTTTTTTTTGCAAATTTCGAGTAGCTCACTTGATTGGGCAATAGTTTTTTTAAATTTAACCTTATATTTCTAATAATAATTTTGAAAAGAATTTTCTGTAGGCTATCGGTAGGGGCAGCGTCATGATCTTAACAACCAATGTGCAGGAGCACGAATCTCTAGCACAATAAAGCATGATGGGAAAACGATAACTTACGCTTTTTCAGTTCCTCTAAAAATCCCTCTGACAATTTTTCCTTTGAAATTGTATATTGAAATGTGAGTACTTCAAAAGAAGAAAATAATAGTGTTTTTTTAATAACAGTGATTCCCTCGTTCTGATTTGTGAATTACTCTTTTTCCCAGAGTGCTTTGTGCTAGAAATTCGTGCTATTGCACATTGGCTATCAATCAGTTACTTGTTATACTTATTACATATACTTATTACGTGCTATTATGGCCTTACGGTTCTCTTGTAAATGCATGCAATGTTGTAAGCAATTGCTTTTGTGACTTTAGAATACGCAACAGCTACCAGTGGTTCATGGTTGACTTCGGTCGACCAATGGATGTTACCCAAATAGCAACCCAAGGCAGGGTACATCATAACCAATGGGTGAAGACTTACTGGTTGTGGTACAGTCAGGATAGAATCCACTGGGAGAAGTATAGATCAAGAAATTCTATCAAGGTCAGACTCATTCTATGTTTTATGTTTGAGGATATTTGCGGTCGCGCATAAAATTGCCAACTCATTATATACTCGATATCCTGTGATTCTCGAGTGGTCAGGAATGAAACATTTGGAGTCGAGGCTTCGTAAAACAATAACAATAACAACAAATTGTTTATTGGTCGATCACTCAACCAGGATATCAAACAAAAAAGGTTGACAATGGGATCGTGTGTTTTTAATGGAAAATTAAGTAAATGATGATACAAGTTGTTTTCCCATCAATCAAAAGTGGCAATGTGATTCATGAAATTTATTTATTAAAGCTGATAATGTATAACAAGAAAAGGCTAACATGCCCTTTTGTAAACCTAAAAGAAAATTCATTACTTGAATAAAGTTCCAAAAAAACATTTGCTTCACAACAACAAAAAAACTACTTTTTGATGCAAGTAGATTTTTAAAATGGTGTTTCTGTGATTCTGCTTAGAATAACAAGAATTGATGATATTGATATAAGAACTTTTGTATAATAAATCTGAACAATAACGAAATATTATTATTAACAATGTCATTTACAATTTCAGACCTTCCAAGCCAACAAAGATAGATATAGTATTGCACTAGTACCGCTTAACCCGCGCATCAAGGCTCGCTATCTTCGAATCAACCCAAGGAGTTACTATTCGTGGATATCTATGAAGGCTGAGTTTTACGGCTGTAGGGCTGGTAAGATTTGTAAACAATTCTAGATCTATTTTTAACTACTTTTATTCTCACAATACTTCACAATAAACAGTACAAAATTGCTTTGCTTCTGTAAGAAGAGGTGTATTATAGGATAGGCATTCGTTTTTTATCTTTCTTAAGCTTACACTTTGGAAGATAGGATGCATAAAATAATATAATAGAACCCTTGCATTCGACGTCAAAGCAGCTCAATTTAGCAATTCTCATGAGAATTGGAACCTATTGTTATGTCCTCCAAACTGAGCTGATTTCCGACGTGCTGCGAGGGGTCAATTGACTTTTAATAATAATTGACAATTATCGGCTGTATGTTTTGCCAGATCCTTGTGACATGCCTCTTGGTGTTGTTGATGGTCGTGTAAGCAAAGGATCCATGACCGCTTCATCCATGTATTCAACAAGCTACGCACCATGGTTTGCACGCCTTCAGTCACCACGATACTGGCTATCAAGGCACAACAACAGAAACCAATGGCTTCAGATTGACTTAAGAACATTGAGCAGACTTTCAAGGGTTGAAACGCAAGGTCGTCCTAATGCTTATCAATGGGTAACAAGTTATTCGCTGTCATACAGTACGAACAGAGTGCGATTCTTTGCTTACACCGAGTACAAACGAACCAAGGTAATACAATGATTAGAGCATTTATTTAGAATGAAATTGTGACCACTTTGGACCACGTTAGATATGGATCAAACTATGAAATAATCACTTATATTCCTATATGTATAGGTGTTCTTGGGCAACTTTGATAGATTCTCAGTCGTGACCCACCGATTCCTGCGTCGATTCAAAGCCCGATTTGTACGAATTCATCCACGAACCTGGAAATCCCATATCGCTATGAGGGTCGAGTTGTACGGCTGTAGACTTGGTAAGAGCCTTCCACCGAAAATTTAATAAATATCTATGAAACATATATATTTTATTTACCTTCCACGAGGTCCAGATATGGAGACGCTGTGCCCGAGGTGTTGAATTTACGGACCGAGAAGTTGTTTCAGTGATTAATAGATTTTAAGGATAATTTGCTTGGACGTCTGCTCATGAAATTGCTAACTTTTCAGGTCACCTTTGCAACAAACCGCTTGGAATCCAGAGTGGACGACTAAAGAACCGTGCCATCTCAGCCTCTTCAAGCTGGAATGCCCATCACGGGCCATTCCTCGCAAGACTACACAGACAACGAAGAGGTAGCTACGCGGGAAGCTGGTCAGCCAAGTATAATAACTACTATCAATGGTTAATGATTGACTTTGGTCGGGCTACTAAGATCATTAGGGTTGCCACTCAAGGACGACAAGATTCCAGCCAATGGGTTAAGACCTATTGGTTGTCATTCAGCCAGGATGGAGTCAACTTTGTCTATTACAAAGAGGGTTCGGGAAATAAGGTTAGATTTTCAGGATCATCCTAAACAAACGTAGAAAGATATGATTTATTGTATTTTATTTGCTTTACGGTCACAAACTCAGTGACACAGCCAGTGGATAGTTAGTGCAGTTTTCGTATGACAGTGAAAAGTTAACGGCACGAACACGGTCGTGACACGGCAAGGGATACGCCAGACAAATCACATTGCACGAGAATTTACTCTCCATCCAATCAAATACCCGGAACACGGCATAAACACGGCGCGGACACGGTTACGCCACGGTCATGCCAGACCAATCACATTGAGCGTGGAAAAATCAACCAATTAAAATTCTAGAAAGCATTATGGTCACGGCACGTCACGCTTACGGCACTGAGCTTTTCACAGTCATACGAAAACTGCTCTAAATACTGTGGACGGCTTAACTTGAAGAATTGCATTTTAACAAAATCGTTTTAAATCTGGTTATTGGATTTTCACAATTACAATTGATATTTAATGATGGTGAAATAAGTAAGTATTTAATGCTTCAAAAAGCACGTTGTCAAATAGAACTACAGCTACGGTCAGATCATTGTTGTTGTTCTTCATTTTCTTAGGCGTTCCGAGGTAACCGAGACAGAAACACCGTGGTATCCAATAACCTTTCACCGCCAATCAGAGCTTACTCGGTTCGAATCCACCCACGAAGCTGGTATAGCCGTATATCAATGAGAGTTGAATTATATGGCTGCTTCATAAGTAAGTGCTCTTTCGCTAAAATATAAAAATGGGTGGAGTTGGCATTGCAGTGCATTGTGGGACTGTTGTTGGAGACATATTTCCAAAATGTCGTCTATTTCCTTAAGCAATCCCAATTTGCACTGCAATGCTGTTAAGTTTGCCATTGTCTAGCAACCTTTTTTGCTTTAAATTTTCTATACCTTTTTTGAGGTTTAATTTTGTTTTAAAAATCACTATCCCTGTGCGAATTGCAAAGATAAATGCCATCTTAAAGATCAAAATGTGTACTCAATAAGTATATATATGTGTGTCCTACAAAATCATTTTTACAAAGTTAAATCGAATATTATTACATGGTACCGAAATGGAACTTATGTTTATAATTTGAGTATTTAATTTCTAGCACTATAAGTCAAACATTCCATTCCCTATTTGAATTACAATATGTCAATACAATATCTATGACATACAATATCTATCTTGACTTACAAATTAATTCTAGATAAGTGCTTGCTACCGGTTGGAATACAAGATAAACGCATACCAGATGGAGCATTCACAAGTTCTTCAATGTACAATTACAAACATGGACCAGAACGAGCTCGTCTTCACCAGCCAAACGACGGTAGAGGTATTGGAGCCTGGGCTGCCAAGTATAACAACAAAAAGCAATGGCTGCAAATCGATCTGGGTGCTGTATCGACACTTACTGGTATTGCTACCCAAGGAAGACATGGGTCCAATCAGTGGGTTACTTCATATTATGTAACGTACAGTCGCAACTGTCAAACGTTTGCAAAATACAGAGAGAATGGAAGAACAAGGGTAAGACAAATTATTTCACACAGCTGTTCAATATTAATACCTTTTTAGTTGCAGCGTAGTTTCACAAGAAATTTGGTTGTGTCTCCACTCTGAGAGAAAATCTTTGTGGAAACAAGGCATCTTAGCTTTGTATTCAATGCAGGCTACCCAGTGTAATGGCAGTTTAAGGACTAGTTGGGTTAACTGGGTCCGCTTGATTATTACTGCTCAGTTGATAAGCATAGCAAATGAAACATCCATAACAGACTTATCATACACTAGAATTGCAGGCTACCCAGCATGGCAGTTTAAGGACTAATAGACCCCATCACAGTTCCCTGCTCCATCTTGAAAGGTAGCCGTGCCTTTGCATCGAAACGAGACGAATGGCGGCCTTGCAATGATAGAGCCCTTTTTAACACCTTGGACAATTATTCACATGTCTCTATCATTGCAAGCTCACCGTTCGTCTCGCTTCGATGCAAAGGCACGGCTACCTTTCAAGATGGCGCAGGGTACTGTGAAGGAGAGTATTTCGTTAACTGGATGCCAGTGATTATTACTGCTCAGTTGATAAGCATAGCAAATGATTTCATAAATGAAAAACTTAGTTTAGAAACATCCATAATAGATCGGCCCTGCAGCAGAAAAAGAATCATATCCCCAAATATTGTGAAATGTTGTGAACAATTATGTACTCGGTAGCGGCAAGCGGCAGGCTGCACAATTTGTTGGTTTTTTTTTTCGCTGTTGTCAATCATACTTAATCAGTACGTCGGTACCTTTTATGTTCTTGACTGGGGGCAGTGAAAAAACAATTTCACAACAAGCCGTTGAAATGCCTGACTTCGTAGAATATCGAAAATCGTTTTAAAAGATTTAATTCTAGAATTTGAAAAATGATGTGTTTCAAACTGTGGGACAATAGGCAAATAATCATAAATGCATTTTTGTTACCATTTCATAAACTATTTTCTCCCTAATGTTAATGATATGTACTCATACGTGTTCATAACTTGTAGGTGTTCCGTGGAAACTTTGACATGTACACAACTGTGGCGTATCGCTTCTTTAAACCTCTGAAAGCCCGATGCATGCGATTCCATCCACTCACATGGAGAAGCCATATTTCGATGAGGGTTGAAGTCTATGGCTGCGTACCAGGTAATTAACAAAATCATTAGTTATTGTGTCATTGTTACCACAAACACCTTATAAGCAACTTTTTTTTTATTTGGTGGGCTGAAAAATCCATAATTTCAAGAAGAAAAGTGACCACACAGTTTTGCAAATTTTCTCGATTCTGATTGGCTGGCATGTTCTCTCAGATCTGCTGGAGGCAGCAAATGGTACACACTACGTTGAATTCAAGGTTTCAGAGAAAACGCATTACCATTCCGCGCTTAACAAATTCTCTTCGTTGCACTAATGATATGCTATCTTAGAAATTTGGGCTAGACTATAATTTCAAGCTTTGCAAATTGAACACACACAATATCTAATTCACTAATATTTCAACTATCCAATATCCTCCTCAAGTCTTATGTTATGCAGTTAAAGAGGTTTTGTTTTCTTTATTCAGCACGTCCATGCAGTAGTCCACTTGGAGTGGCAAATGGTCGCTTGTCTAATCGTGCTATTACTGCATCTTCTTCCCTTAATGCTGCCCATTCACCATACCTGGCTCGTCTGCGACGAACCAAGACCAAGCGATACTCCAGCTTTTGGGTCTCCAGACGCAACTCTCACAGTGAATTCATTCAGGTATAAGTTTCAAAAATACTTAATATATGCGAAGATATAATGCATGTAAACATATTTCGTGAAAATGCTTCTTCAAAATGTTTTTTATCAAATTCATAGTTCCTTTAAACAAATAAATTAACCTAAAGTTTGAAACACCAAATTTTGAATGAACGTTAAAAAAAGTTTTTAAATTTCAAGGTTTCGCATAAAAACTGTTTTCGTTTAATTATAGTATTTTTAAAATATTTTTTTTTTCGTGCCACCTATTAAAGTCAATAATATTTTTGCAAAGTCTTCATTTTAGCCTTAAATCCACCCTCTATTCTTATCGTGATTGATAAACCTATGATATTTTTACAATTACTTGCTTTAAGTTCGATTTCGGACGAGTAATGAGATTCACTGGTATGGCAACCCAAGGAAATGAAGACGCCAACTGGTGGGTTCGATACTTCTACCTCAAGCACAGCTTGGATAATGAGCTGTTTGAGTTCTATAGCTCAGGATCATCCATCAAGGTATGAGAAAAGCATAAAATTTAATATCAAAATTCAAAGTGCACGAGCACGAATCTCCAGTACGGGACATGAACGGGACTTGAACTCGTGGCCTGAAGCTTAATGGGAAGCTGAGTAGTTATGCTTTTGCGGCTTGCCTCTAAAAGAATCATCTGACAAATTTTTCTTCGACATTTGTTATGTAAATCTTTAAGTATTTCAACGGTCGCAAAATAACAGAGTATTTTTTTCTGGCAGATCCTTTCATTTCTTTGTTCCATGTTTTCAATATTCGGTTTCCCAGAGTTTTAATATGAGATTTGATGGGCATTGTCTTTTGCTCTATAACAGAAAGACAATGATATTAATTTCCGTATCTGAAGCTGATTTTTTTCTGTATCTTTTCGTTTTCCATAGCAATTTGCTGCAAACAACGATCGCTCAAGTATAGCCACCATCTCCTTCAGGCAACCGTTCGTCGCACGAGTCATTCGAATATATCCAAGATCATGGCACGGACGCATCGCTATGAGGGTCGAGTTCTATGGCTGTATTGCGAGAGGTATGGGAACCATAGATAACAAAAAAAATTTCTTCTTTTCTTTGTTTACTGCTCCAACATCTCCGACATCGGTTTTTCCTCCCTCCTCTCAAATCAATTCTTACTAATCCAAACTGGTACCAAGAGCTGTGTACCGGGGGTCATACATGGACTGTATACAGTGGCGGATCCAGGATTTTTCAAAGGGGGGTTCCGTTTCTTAAACTGTGTATAATTCTCTTTTGTTTAGTCGATGTTCGACAAAAGAAAATTGGCTCTAATCACCTAATTTACTATCTAGTAACGGACCAAGCTGTAATAACACGACCCAACGCAAAACTACTAATATTTTTTTATTAAAATTCATATAAGACATATTTCTATTACCTAAAAGATCAAACCTTCAAGGGGGGTTCCGTGGACCCCTTCGCCCCCCCCCCCTCCCTGGAACCGCCACTGGTATAGCGGCTGCCAGAGGCGCCTTCACATGCTTTCAGTTCGACCCGGTTGAGCTGTGCCACTGCTGACACTTTGCGGTGGTGATTAGCTATGACAAGTTTTTTATCCTTGTAGTATGCTCCAACCGTGTTTATATTTATCAAGATTTTAACTAGGATGCGCGATATATATCTCAATATTTAGACGTCATTGCAGTATCATGGTTACTTTTTAAAGAGAATAACTTAAAAGTTCTAACGCTTCCTAAGAAATGCAAAAAAAATCGTTTCAGTTCTCATGGTACTCTTGAAAACATCTATAGTTTTATCCACACAGTAAGAGAACCTCGACAATTCTTGGAGTGCAATAATGTGACCAAAACCTCCCTTGAGATGAAACAGCCACCATGTTGGTTGATAA
This sequence comes from Actinia tenebrosa, assembly GCF_029948245.1. NCBI lineage: Eukaryota > Metazoa > Cnidaria > Anthozoa > Actiniaria > Actiniidae > Actinia > Actinia tenebrosa. The sequence goes on along the minus strand of NW_028292581.1, from coordinate 15,403,083 downwards.
TAATAGAAGCTCAATGAGGAATGCTTCGTATAGTCAACCAACATGGTGGCTATGATGTAACATGCAACCCAGGAAAATGATTTTTAAACTTGAATTATTAAAATCATTTCTTGGTCAAACCGAAGTTAAGTCACATAATTACTTTTCATAACAGTGCATTGCAACCTACCAATGGGTGTGGCATCAAGGAAAGTACCTGACCAGCTGATGACTGCCTCTAGTAGTCATGGAGGTACCTGCCTCCCTAGATATGGTAGACTGTCTAATGCTGGCTATGCATGGTGCTCGCGTCACCGAAATAACAAACAATGGCTACAGGTAATGCCTTGTAAATAATATCTCATCCGGCAATAGTAAGGCTTCCATGGGTTATTATTTTATCTGTTCTACTACGCGTAAAGAAAACGAAGAACTTTTCAACTTCACAATATCTCAATATCTCACAAGGGGGGGGGGGGGGGGCATTCCACGACATTTAAAGCTATGTAAAAGCAAATTTAAACACAGGTTCAATTGGATTTTTTTATAACTATGAAGTTATATTTCCATGTTTTTCTTGCTTTTCTTGCAATTTTTCAAACCTTTTCTTTCTTTCTGTCTTCCAGCTTTTCTTCTTCCTTTCTTTCTTTCTTCCTTCCTTCCTTCCTTCCTTCCTTCCTTCCTTCCTTCCTTCCTTCCTTCCTTCCTTCCTTCCTTCCTTCCTTCCTTCCTTCCTTCCTTCCTTCCTTTCTTTCTTTCTTCCTTTCTTTCACTCGTTTTTCCTTACATGAGTGTGAAAATTATTTCAATGTAATTCTAGTTACATTATTCAAAAAAGTCTTAGAGAAGAAGCATGAGAAAAATATGGTTAAATATAAATGATGATAATAATTCCAAAACATAAATAAATAATTCCCCCTTGAGAATTACTACACATGACGTCTTTCTCTCTTTGTAAGATCGATTTTGAAGGTCTGAGTAGAATAAAGGGAATAGCCACACAAGGAAGACGTAATGCTAACCAATGGGTGAAGTCGTACTATATCACGTATAGCAAAGATGGTTCAAGATTTGTTCCCATAAGAAAGGGTAGATCTGTGAAGGTAAACATAAATATGACAAATAAACGAATACATATAATAACGGCGTTCATAATTACAGTTATTTCATACCCACTCACAATCCTGAAATGTGATTGGCTCTCAGCAATGCGATTCCCAGTGCGATTTAACAATCAAATCGTTCTGTTTTGAAGAGCCAAAAACATTGCAGAAAGCATACCATTTGTTGAACAGGTCACGCTAAGCGGTCGTGAAACCAGTCGTTTGATTTGAGAACAAATTGCACTCCACTCAGTTCAATTACCATTATATTATAAATATCATTTCAGTAAATTAAAAAAACGTTGTGCGCTGCTTATTAAAATTTTAATATTCGTGATTCCTCATTGAACGAAACTTGTCTATCCAATGCAATTCTAGTCATTTCAATTTGGATGCTCAATCATATCCCAGGCCGGGTTTTCACAATGCATTTTTTTCCAGTATAATTTTGAGAACTTCAAACAAATTAACTTATGATTTTTTTTCCCATAGATCTTCCGTGGAAACCATGATCGATATATCACCGTAAAGCACAAGTTCTCTCGACCAATATCCGCCAGATATGTTCGTGTGCATCCTGTCAGTTGGTATGCGTGGGTATCCATGAGAGTAGAGTTCTATGGATGTGCGATAGGTAAGAAAGATACCACGTGACATTAGTGTTGTCTGCCTATTTGTTTGCTTACTTGCTTGCTAATTCTCTTAAGGCTTTGATTTGAAGATCTTATTAACTTTTCTTGTGATTTCCAGGCCCTCGCTGCAACAAAGCCCTAGGAATGCAACGTGGATTACCAAGCCGAATGATCACAGCCTCCTCAGAATACAACCGTTACCATGGCGCATCACGTGGTCGACTCCACGCAAGGCGTGCAGGCAGATACATCGGTGCATGGTCTGCAAAAATCAGCAACCATTACCAATGGCTCCAGATTTCATTCCCTAAACTCATGAGAATTGTAAAGATCGCCACCCAGGGACGACAGGATTTCAATCAATGGGTTCGAAGCTATCGATTCTTCTACAGTACTGATGGCGCTCACTTTGCCGTCTATAAGAAGAATGGAAACATTAAGGTAAGGTTTACACTATTTATCTGTCGGAAATATCTAAGATAATGTCAATTTAAATCTTTCAGTAAGACAATAAAATCCGAATGTTTTTTTGAGAATATCTAGCTTTTTCACAATCATTCAATCGAGGAATCGTACAAATTGCCTTTGCGACAAATTATTTTATTTCGCCGCTACGCTACCTGTGCGTCCCTTAGCTTTTCAATAACGGCAAGCAAGACGTTTACATGACATTTCATAGCCACTTAGCTGTATAAATTGCCGGAATATTTTCTGAAACGATTCTAATTGTCATCCATTAACACTTATTTTGTTGCGATGACGTTCCCTGCATGTTGCTAAAAGCGGTTTTAAAATATTGATGCTTAGTATGCGACTCATTCATTCTTAAGCCAGATGTTCTATAGATCTTGGTTTTGTTTTGTAGTACTTTACAGGAAATAAAGACAGAAATACCGTCCAGGCCAACAGGTTGTTCCCATCAGTCATAGGAAGAGTCTTCCGAATCGCCCCTCATTCATGGTATTCATACATTTCCATGAGAGCTGAGCTTTACGGATGTCAAATCAGTAAGTAATTTTGAAAAGTATAAGAAAATGGCATGTTGCTCCTCCAATCAGAATACAGCTTTTCGGTTTGAAAAAAAAATGCATATAAAAAAAACGACTTCTTGTAAAGATTATTCTTGCAATTTTTTTCGTTGAAAACGCTGCTTGTTGCAGACAAAGCAGGTTTTGAATCACATGTTTTCTTTCCAATAGTGGCTGAGACGAAAATGCGTCGCTACTTAAAGGGTCTATTCTATTTGCCAGTCTTTTAGTGTACCAACAGTTACGTAAAAACATTTCACCAAGCAAATGGATGTTATAAATTGCAGGTAACTGTCAAGCTTCCATGGGAGCCGAAGATGGTCGTATTCCTCGTGGTTCGTTCCGTGCCTCGACATTCTACAACGTACACTTGGCACCTTACCAAGGAAGACTTAACAGCATCCGATCTTGGAGTGCTCGCCATAACAATGCAAAACAGTGGCTCCAGATTGATTTGCTTGGTGTTGGTCGCATAACTGGCATAGCTTCCCAAGGAAGACGTGATGCAAATCAATGGGTCACGAGCTATGTACTGTCATACTCACATGGTCATGTCTTCCGTGTCTATAGAGAGGGAGGACGAGTTAAGGTAATGCCACGAAGATCATACTCACGTAATTTATATTAGCCTAGAAAATCTGCAATTTATCTTCCTTTTGGATTGCCAAATATTTTAAGACATTTCCAAGCGTAAAACAACTAATCAAGGTCTTTGTTACATAAAAGAAAAAACTATCCGCAGTCAGTTTTAAACCTGGTGTTAAAATTCAGCGTTTTTAAAAAGAATCAAAAGAGATTATGGGGGTAACGCCATAAGACGCCCAAATTGGTGTTCAGTTTAAGAAAAGTCATTGAGTGTCGTTATCTTCTTTTAAAGATCTTCCGCGCCAACTCCGATCGCAACACCGTAGTGTACCATCGTCTTCAAAAAACTGTTGTATCTCAACGCGTTCGTGTTCATCCCAAGAGATGGCGAAGTCATATTTCGATGCGAGTTGAGCTGTATGGATGCCTAAAAGGTAATTTGTTCGATTATTTATTTAGGCTGCTAATAAGCCCGGCTGAAAATTGTTGCAGGGTCCTGAGTGGATACCACTATCCGTTGGATAAATCCTTTATCCAGTTGATAAAATGATAATTCTGCTCAGTCAATTTATTCACTTGATAATAATTTTTCCACAAGATAGCGCTCTCTACTCTTCGTGCAACTAGGTCCTGCCTTCATTTTACGGATTCGATAAATATTCCAGTTTCAGCTGACTTCATTATACTAAGCTTGATTAGTTAGTAATATGGAACGTCTAGCAGGAACAACTATCAATTGAAGGAAACATTGGACTTTAGAGTTATTGTATGTCCATGTCTCAGAATAATGCGTACAATAATTCTTGGCAAATTATATTTTTTATAATGATTTTAAAGAAATGGCTGACTCCTCCTGCTTTCAAACTAAAATGTTTCAAACTATTCTCACTAAAAAACAACATTCGACTCTTTTATTGTATTATTCAGGTCTTACAGATCTTTGCAATGCTCCATTCGGCTTACAAAGCGGTCGCATCAAGAACAACCAGATCTCTTCCTCCACTCAACACAACAAAAACTTCGCTGCATACAAAGCAAGACTCGGTGGCTCAGGAGGATGGATGTCACGATACACAAACCATAAACAGTGGGTCCAGATTGATCTGCGCCGCCTATTGAAGATTTCTATGTTGTCCATCCAGGGTAACCTTAACCAGAACGCTTTTGTCAGGTTATACAAGGTTACGAACAGTATGGATGGGGCGCATCAGGCTACGGTTCTTGACGACACCAATACAAGGATCCAGGTATGTAAAATAAGTTGGATCACTCATTTGCATGCAGAATGTTTTCATGTTACAATTAACAATTATTCGCCAAAGGCGAAGTGATTATCGGTGGAATGTTAACCGAACCGCGAGTTCTCGAGCGGCGAGGTAAATATTCACCATAATCACTGAACCTGAGGGGAATAATTGTTTTAGTATAATTTTAGACTTGAATATCATAGAAAAATGGAAATTCAGGATTAAAAAAAACGTTTTAGTATTACTTCCGATCTCAAAAACTTTGGCTAGCCTCATGATCACCGCTTCAGCGGTGATTATCGCCTCAGAATCACCGGTCGCTCGACCAATCACGGCTCGAGAAACTCTATATTCAAGTCTAAAATTATACTAATGTTCAATATTAAGCTTACTGATCATCAAACTTGGAAAAGGGTTTTACAATATTTTATTTGAGTACTGCATGGGTGCATGATCCTTCTTAATTAACTCATTTGCGTTGTAGTCCTGCACTCTACCACTATAAATACCTCTGTGTTTACACATATATGTATGTAATAAGACAAGTGTAGGTATGGGTTATGCCAAGAGAAATGACACATGAAGAAATGAAGTTTAAGAATTATTTCAGGGATAGGCGTTGGGTATTGGGTTCCCTGTGTTACCACGGTTAAACAAAATACTTGCAATAGAGCGTTTTTACTTGACGACACAGCGTATGTTGGTGTACCCAAACAATACATTCCCTATTTTCTGGGAATTGAAATCTATTTTTAAGCAAAAACTGTGCAGGAATTTTTTATGTTTGGTACACCTATATAGCTGCCTTCTCACGTGAGTGAAAACGCTCCGGCTATTCATGCTCTCGAAAAAAACGGAAAATTAATAATAAACACGAAAAGGCGCTATATATTTCTCCTGCAAATGAATGGTTTACTCTATCTGCGACTAAATATTTTGCATCAATTGAAGCGGCAGGATCTAGAAAGAAGAATATTTCATCTTTCTCCTTTGTATTTGTGTCCATTTTGTATTGAGCTTTCTGTACTAATCTTTTCATTCTGTTTTCAGTACTTTACTGGTAATCACGATTCAAAAGGAACAATTGAAACCCGTTCGTTCCGTCCCGCCATTGTTACCCGCTTCATCAGGGTGTACGCCTACAGAAGCTACAGAAGAGACTCCATGAGGCTGGAAATACATGGCTGCAGAGCCGGTAAGAAACCTTATTATACGATATTCTGCTACTGGTATACCTACCTTGATGCAAATAAAAGATTTACTGGGATGACAAAAGGGAGAAATAACTTTCTCAGCTCATCTTACTCTAATACATACTACCGAACCCCACCCCTCCCCCTAATATAAACCCTTGGATCATAAAACCCCATCGAATTAGTATAAGCCCAGAGCTTATAACGGGGATTTTACGTTATGAATGTAGTAGCATATTATATGTAATCTAAACATTGGGATAACATCTTCAAAAAAATGGCACTAAGATAAAAATTAGTGGTAGCCATTAACATCGCGCGAGTCTATCACCTATAACATCTAACATCAAGATTCACTTTTCCAGAACTTCTTTGATAAATGCATATAGTATTATTAGGATTATATTTCAATAACAGACATTTTACATTTAAAGTTGCACATAATCCTGCTATCGATCAAGTTGATAAATCTCTACTATGTTTTTTACAACAGCTCGATGCGACGTGGCTCTTGGTGCAGAAGACTATCGTCTCCCTGACGTCTCCTTCTCTGCTTCTTCGAGGCTCAGTTACACGTACTCATCTCACAAGGCTCGTCTGAACATGCGCAGTTATACCTGGATCGCTAAGCACCGCAATACGTATGTATTGGACCTAATCCAATAATAATAATGTTTTATTATTAGGATTCACCAAATGTGAACATTTGTTTCTGCCACCCAAGAGGTTTATAAAGATGTTAAAGACCTACAGTTCCTTTCGGTCGTGCAAGCGCCGTACGACGTTCGTTCATTCTCTCCGACAACCTCTTTTCAAATAAGTGTACACATCTATATTAAAACAGGTTATTTAAAATTTGGTTGTATGTTGTATGTTGCATGTTTCATGTTGCATGTTAAATGTTCAATGTTGCATCTTGCATCTTGCATCTTGCATCTTGCATCTTGCATCTTGCATCTTGAATGCCAAGCTTTAAATATATTACATTCACGTGTAAAAGATCTCAGCACAGAAGATAATAAGCAAAAAAAAAAAAAAGGTTAACACAAACTTTAGTAAAAATTTAAATATTGTTGTGACCTTTCGCTGATCGCCTTACCAATGCCAATAATGCATTTTGGGCTTGATAAATGCAACATTTCACATGCAACAAAACCTGCATTCTTTTACGAAATAGCAGTAAGAAAACTCAACGTTTGAATTTACATATGACTTTGGTTTTCTTCAGCACTAAAATTCACCTTTACGTATAATGATATCTAAAAGGGTTTGTGGAAATGAAATAAGGAAATCCTAAATATTTTTTAATGTTTATTTGTTTGTTTGTTTGTCTAAAGGAAACAATGGCTTCAAGTTGATGTTGGCAACAGGGCAAGAATCATTAAACTAGCAACTCAAGGAAATTACCGATCTAACTACTGGGTCAGAGCGTTTACCCTGCAATATGGTTCTACGATCGACTATCTAAGGAACTACAAGGAAGGCAGTCGCGTGAAGGTAGGATCGAGCTAACCCTTGTTTAAATATATAAGGGAGTGCATGTACAGTGTAATATAGGCCTTGCTCCATCATGTGCCCAGCCCATATTACAGCTTGGGTTAGATGGCAGGATAATCAGAGAAAAAGTTTTGCTCTCCTTATTCAATTCTTTCTTAATTAAAACGATTGTATTGTTCCTACCATCTAACGTGGCTGCCGTCACGTGAAGTGCAAACCCTCTATAGACCAAATCCATAGTGTTTTTACATTTCAGGCCACGTGAAATTAAATGAGAATGAAAGTGTTTGTTTTAGATAAATGGAAGTATTTGAGTTATTCATGTGTTTCCTCATAGTCAAAAGTTAACTCTGAAAGTTAGCTCTGTAGGCGATTTCACTTTTGAAAAAATGTATTTCCCATTGTAAATCAAATTTTGGTTCCTTCCCTTGGGCATAAATTAACCCTTTAAACCTGTTTGTCTCATCAGCATGTCCTTAGAATAAATTGAACTTGATGAGCTATAATACTATAGATCAAAAGAAAATTTCATGAAGGGATGTATCAAGAGGACGAGACTCAAATATTTATTTATCTTTGTTCAAGGTCTTCCAAGCCAACTATGACCGATCCACAATTGTCTACCAAAATCTTCGTCCAATCTCAACTCGATACGTACGTTTCCGACCAACATCTTGGCAAGGTTATATCTCCATGAGAGTCGAACTTTACGGATGCAGCGCTGGTAAGTTAATGTTTGTTCTTGGGCGCAAAATCTCTCAAGAGAATTAATGACCGAAATGGCCGCCATGTTGGATGATATACAAAATGGTTATCCAACATGGTGGCTGGGACATTACATGCTGCCCCAAAACAGCTTAGTAGCAAAATTTTTCATTTATATCTGCGCCCAGATTTTTGGTCTGCCTTACGTACAATAAGGTCAAATTATGATATATAAAAAAGATAACATTTCAATAATTATTAATATTTTTTTTATTTATATTGAATACAGGTCATTTGTGTAATCGTAAGCTGGGCATGCAGAATGGTGGTATACCAAACGGAGCTATTACAGCTTCTAGTCAGCTTATGACTGGATTAGCTCCATATCTTGCGAGATTGAACCTGAGGAAAATGGGACGTAAATATGGTGCCTGGATACCACAGCGACAAACTTACAATGAGTGGTTACAGGTCAGTGGTGTGGCCATTTTTATTTTATTTTATTTATTTAATATTCTTATTTATTTATTTATTGCTGGTTTTCTTTTGTCAGTGAAAGCTTTGCTCCCATTTAGTTAGCATTTTATTTTCATTTTATTTTCTTCTTTCTTTTCCTTTTTTTTTTTTTTTTTTTTTTTTTTTTTAATAATTAAATTCAATCAACGTTCAATTTCTATTAATTTCAAATCAATTTCTATTTGGCCCCACCTCTATGAAACATATTTTCGGGAAACTTACTACACTACGCACTACAGTTGATTCTTTTCTGAATGAATGCAGTTAACAGCCATGTTATTGGTTTTAGATCGATACGGGTCGCTTGTCAAAGATCATTCGTATTGCAACTCAAGGCCGCCAAGATGCAAGACAATGGGTCACTCGATACTATCTGAGTAGCAGTGTAGATGGCGTGCATTTTACAAGATATACGCACAACTCCGTTGATAAGGTAGGAAGTAAAAACAATTCTTTCTTAACAAAAACATAATTTGAATAATTCAAATATAACAAGATTATAGGATTTTTTTTCTTTGCTTTGTTTGTTATTTGGTTTATGAGAATTGACAGTTTTTTACTCTATGTTTGTTGCCTAGCTATTCTATGCCAATCGCGATAGCAACACCATCAGGTTCCATTCTCTTATCCCAGCCATCCGTGGCCGCTTTGTTCGTGTCTATCCATGGGGATGGCACAGCTACATTGCTATGAGAGTTGAACTGTATGGATGCAAGTTAGGTAAGAGATCATTCCTTAGTGGAAATTCCAAGCACCTATTTGCTGTTTTAATACCGAACGTGATTCTTCGTAGTTCAGCGATACAAACAACACTGATATGGTGCTACTGGGACCAAAGTTAGGAAAAATTGCATATAGTTTGTCGTGGACAGATATTTAAAGTGGGCCAATTTTCCGAGATTAAGATATCGCTTGGATGGTGTTACTGATACCTAAGTTAGCAAAGATTATATCTAGTTTGTCATGCATATAAAGATGTTAAAATTGGGCCAAGTTTCCGAGGTTAAGTTAGTGTTTTATGGACCTCTTGCTATGTTCAATACTCACAACAATCAACTCACATGTTGATTCTTGAGAACGGAAGAGAACCTGAAAAAATTTGTCATGGTAAGAATGAGAGCAAATCAAGCAAACTCTATCCATTAGTTGTATTTGCAGGAATCAAACCAGAGACCCCCACATGTATGACTAATAGCTATCCCATTTTTTAGCTTCAAAAACGTGTTGTAATATGTAATTTTTAATTTTCAGAAAAATGTGGTGTTCCGGTTGGTTTACAAGACAGACGTATCCCTGATTCCTACCTTACGTCATCAAGCAAATGGGACGCCAAGCACGGTCCTCAACGTGCTCGTCTCAACCACCGAAACGTTGGCGGTACAGGTGCCTGGTCTTCACGTTATAACAATGCCAAACAATGGCTGCAAATAAGATTGAAGGAGGTGACTACCATCACAGTAATTGCTACCCAGGGCCGATATGATGCCAATCAGTGGGTCAAGAGTTTTGAGCTTGGGTCAAGTTTTGATGGAAGACGATTCAGGATGTATGCTGTTAGAGGAAGAACAAAGGTTAGTAGAACAAAAGGGATATTTTTATTTTATTTCTATATGTTTCTTGCAAATTATAAAGGTTATAATGAATTGAGGACTTGCGGTAAGAATTTATGAGACTGACTCTACAACACACAAACCAAGCAGTTGGTGAAATTTCTCAAATATCCCCAAACCACTACTATCTATTTAGTATAGAGGCTTTGCACCATCATGTGAGTCTTTTCCTCTCTAGTAAACTGAATTTTTTTCATGTAAAGATTAGACCAGATTCAACTCTTCCTGCCTCCTGTCATGGCTGCCATCACGTGATGGTGCAAAGCCTGTATTTTCAGTCTCAAATACACTTGAAAAAATGTAGTTAAACGCATGTTTATTTCTAAAAATGAAGGAAAACTATTTTACTCTCCTGAAGAGTGATATTTATTGGGGTTTCCTCCAAATTCCTGCTTCTGGTTTATCCCGGCATTCACGCCATAATTCAATATCCTTTATGATTTGACATGTCGTTTTAGTGTCTCTAAAACCAAATTTTTAATTGATGTTATTTTAATTCCAGCGTTTTACAGCAAATTATGACAGACAAACAGTTGTTAACAACCGTTTGAGTCCAAGGATGAAAGCACGTTACGTTCGAATCTACCCCAAGTCATGGCACTCACACATCTCCATGAGATTCGAGTTGTATGGATGCAGCCCAAGTAAGTGATGGATTACTTAGTCATTGTTACACTTAAAATGATGGGAAAAATAAGTTTAGCAAAACTTTGTCACCGCTTTTTATGAAAAGACAAAAGTCTCGACAACTAACTAGACAATTTTCAATCAAATAAATAATTCTCAATTCCACATTCAATTATTTTATTTTAAAGGAATAAAAAATAATACCTGCTGGCCTTTCCGAGGCCGGTTTAGCGGAAGACGTGTAACAAGAAGCACGCGCGCTGAATCACGAAGCTGTTTTAGGGGACGCCACTTGTCTTTTTCGTTTTACAGGTTTTAGTATTCAAATCGATCGAACCGAGTCACATTTAATTGGAATTTTTGGTTTGTTTGGCAAGAGAGTTTGTTAAGCTTTTCACCATATTGAAAAAATGGCGTCCTCTAAAAGTCTCATGATTCAGCGCGCCCTCTACTAATGATCGATTTTCGCGCAACCTTTGAAAGGCCAATAAACGAAGGAACTTGCTGAGGATAATGACAAGTGGTCGGAAAAAAGCATCATGCTCAACTAAAACGGGCTTATCGTTGTGTTAGGGTATTTGTCTGTGTTTTTCATGGTTCGTTCTTACGTTTTTCTATTGATATTCTAGAGATGAGAGTGGTGTGCTACAAAGCAATGGGTGTTGGTAACAAGCAGATCCCTGACAGTAACATGAGAGCATCCTCTCACTGGAGTAGAAAATATACAGCACAGTATGGTCGTTTAGCTCCACCAGCCGGAGGAGGGTAAGTTGTGCTTTTATTGGTGTAAAAATTAGAATTTTTCCTATTGCATTTAACCTTTTTTTATGCAGTTACGTACTTTCTCTCTATACTTGATAAACAAATCCCATTATACTTGATAAATAAATGCAACCTATTTTAATCCCATGAAAACATTTTCTAATAAATTATCATGATCCTATATATTTATCTTAAGATGATTTTCGTTAGAGTGCCAAATATACATCATTGACTTACAGCAGGTGCACAATATGCGACATGTTGTAGGATTTTAATGGTGTTTCATTGCTTTCGTGTGATTCAACCAATTGATTCACGTGGTTAAAACTAAGACACTGAGCAGGGCTACGAATTTGTTCCATTGCGCACCCATTTCTAAATTGCAACTTGATGTGTAGGTAGCCTTTTCAAGTGGGCTGCAAAACCTGTTGGGCTTTTCTTCCACCGTGGAGCCTAAAATCCGTGATGATAAACACTACTCAGCTCAAACTAAGATTTATTTGTAAAAAAAAGAAAAAGACAAAGACTGGACTTTCTATTAAGTAATTACTTCATTCATTTTCGTTAATTATGAATATTGCTCTTTATTATCAAGGTATAAGGGCACATGGATTGCACGTCATAATAACTACAACCAATGGCTGCAAGTTGATCTTGGTCGCGCAACAAAGGTCACTAAAGTGGCCACTAAAGGACGCTATAAAGTCTCCCAGTGGGTCAAATCATTTTACCTTCAGTACAGCAACAACGGTAGATCCTTCAAATACGTCCGAGAGGGTAAACGAGTTAAGGTACGTTAATAAGATAAATAAAGGATGAAAGATGAAATCAATAAAAATAAATAGAGAAACTGGTCAATAAATAGTAAACCAGTTGCAGTTGCCGAGACAGATAAAAGCAATAAAACAAAGGGATAGATGAGGTAGATCTATTCATTTGATCCCAAAGAAGTACTGATAGTTCATCCTATATGGAACTATTAATGTGTACGTAAGATACCTGCGCGGGACGCATCTTATCTTTTTATGCAAAATGAGCTGTCAGTTTTCCTATGCATTTTTTAAAGGACAAACTGGTTATTCTTGGAGTGCAACCATATGAATCAAAATCCCAGCCGCCATGTTGTTTTAATATATAAGAAGAAAAACTAATGAGGAATGCTTTGTTATCATCAACCAACATGCTGGCTATGATGTAACATGCACCGCAAGAACATGATGCTGTCGTTTTGACTATGTTTATGAAATTTGCGTTTTTGTGTGTAGGTCGAAATAATGTCATCTCTCTGTCTCTCCCTCCATACATTAAATATTTCCGCAATTACTTTTTCAGTTGTTCAAAGCTAACACCAACTACTATAGCATTGTGGATAACCCAGTCAACCCGTCTGTTGTCGCACGATATATTAGGTTCAACCCGCGTTCATGGCATAGACACATATCGATGAGAGTTGAGGTTTACGGCTGTTATTCAAGTAAGACATAATCATTTTTAAATCCCCCCCTTATGTTGTGAAAGAGGATATATTTTCCTACTGATCAATGACCACCATTTGCTTTTTGATTTAAACTGATTCTTATAAAAAAAGTTGACGAATTTGTGGATTTGCAAACTATAGACGCACTCAGCGTATCTCGTTTGATCTAAAATCTAATTACCATGCCCTGTTAAAAGTGATAAATTACATATATTATTTTACCATAGACGCACTCAGCGTATCGCGTATCCAGTTCGATCGTAAAATCAACGACGAAATAGTTAAAATATTGCTGAAAAGGCTATTGGTTTGAGTAACACCCTTAACTAATTAATTCGTAGACAAACATATACTCTATTCATGGATGATGCACATATTCATACATTCTTATTGTACCATAGATGCACCAAGCGTATCCCGTCCGACCTTAACACCAACGACCAGGCGAAAACAAGGAATAGTCAAGGTTATAGCGCGCTGTCAGTTTAGGATAAGGAATCAGAAGCGCAGACGAGTTGTGTCAATGGTTCAGTTCGTTGTCAACAACCGCGTCACAAGGACAGTACGTGTCAATGGACACCATGCGGACCTTATCGAAAACACTTACGGATTCAGAGCAGGAACAAAGGTGAGTTTTCTTCCACTCATAACTACATGAATAAACTGGTTTCGTGGTCGCCATGTGGGTCAAAATTGCGACGTTGTACTTGACGTTATTTCATGTCTCTTGCGGAAAATCCATCAGCTGAATCACACTTTCTCAATAAGCTAGATTGTAGTTTAAGAATCGCTTCCAGTGCGCAGGCGATTTTATCGCGAATTTCTCACCTTCTTTTGAATAATTAAGAACAAAAGAAAGTTAAAATCGCAAGCGCATTGGAAACGATTCTTAAACTACGAACTTGCTTATAGGATGTTTCTTTCTGGTTGGCGGCACATGGTGATCAGTGTTTGACTACAACTGAGATTCAAAGACTTCCAGACAGTGTCATGGAAACACCTTGATATACATGCACCAAAACCCTACTAGTATATAGAATAATACTTATGACATACGCTAAACGGCACTTGCATTCACAAATAGGTTTCTTGTCGTGTAAAGAGCCGATTCGTTGGTGTGAAAGAATGGAGCAGCTATGATGACAGCAACAAGGTCTTCTTTGGTTTGAAGGTAATTCTTATGATCTAAGTAATAGGAGATTTGCATTATGACGTCATTAACTACAAGTACCAAAATCCTTCGCAAGATTTCTTTTGTTTAGATATTTTGCACCAATGGTCTTATAAGAAATATAAAGAATAAGAAAGAAAATTCGCGAAAGGCATTTTGGTAGTGGGAACTGTAAAATAACGCCATCAGGCAAATCAATTGCAATTGCGGCTATCCCCAGTTTTGGTGGGCGACAGTCGAGATCACGTGACACTACCCCTACACAGGGGTGCATGTGACCCCACTTGCTAATATATAGCTCACTGCAGCTTTGCTGAGGTTGGGTGCCCACCTCCTAGAATCCTTAAATGGAAAATCCTTGATGCATGTTTGTAATGATTGTTATACAACTTTTCATAATGTCATTTATTTGTTAAAACTTTTCACCAGGTACATCCAAAGAAAATCATCATCTCAGAGAAAACACCATGGAAACCCGTGCGCATCACAGGCTTCGTTCCGATCACGTGCTACGGTCGCTCGCTGGGATGTTCTATCACGGCAAACATCCGCAGCCATGATCAATATATCACTGACAAATGTGTCGTAAGAATATCAGAGCGTTCACGCAGGAAATTTACCTTGAACGTTAAGGCTGTCAAGACATTTGTGCAATCTGGGAAAAAGACTATGCTGCTTAAGTTTGATGGTATCAAATCACGACCAGGTGGAAGTAGATTCTGGGTTGGCTACAAATTGCCAGCTGTAAAGGTACTTAAGCTTTTGCTACAAATTGTAGCGGTAGAGTATTGCTATGAGTAGGCTGCAAAGCTACACGAATAACTAGTCTAGAGAACGCAAGCGTTGCTGCAAGAGGCAGAAGGTCGAAATTACTCACCTTCCCACCTTCCTTCCTTCCCGTCCATTTTAAAATCTTTTCCTTTTCTTTATTTCCCCCGTTTTTTCCTCATCGTCTCATCATTTTTCTTTGTCATTTTATTTCATTTTCGTCTTTATTTGTTTGGGTTTTTTTCGTTTTATTCCTTCTTTCCTACTTTCTTTGGTTCTTTCTTTTTTCCTTCCTTCCTTCCTTTCGCTTCTTTTCTAATTTATGATAAATAACAAAAAACATTTTCTAATGAGGTGATATTTTGTGCAGATAATGTACATACCTCCCGGTCGCCAAGGTGGCTACAGAAAGTGTCAGGCAACTGGCGATCCTCACTACAGAACCTTTGATGGAAAGTAAGTAATTGTAAAGATCTAGTTACCATCACATTCCTCATTCTACCGAATGAAATCCTCATTTCAAACATATTTCATAAAGTAACTGATTGTTAAAGTGCTGGAAACCTAATCAATAAAATCTAAGGACTTAGTATTTTTGAAAACAGTATGCGCATGCTCTACGTCTGTATGTGAACTAATCCTAAACAATAACTTTGTTTTTGTAGCTTAAATACGATTTTTTTGCTGTAGATAAATCGTTTAATACAATGATAGAAAAGAAACGACAAGAAAGTGTAATGACTATGAATAGAAATATAGTATAAATAGAATTATTACATGTCGAATCTCTGGGCATTTTGGATTATAAAAGACTTCTTAAAACGAGGTGTTTTGAAGAAAGAAGTACATAAATTAGCTACTTTGTCAATTTAGCAATTAGTCCTTAGTCAGTATCCCATGAGGCCGAAAGGCGAATGGGCTATTAACTCATAGACCATGAGGGCGAGATCAAATCCAACTCGTCGGTCAAATATATAGATTCATATGACTTTTGACCTAAAGTGAAATTTAATGTTTTGGTGTAGAGCAGGCACGTTTTACAACTAGTAGGATAGACTTGTAGACTACTATCGTCGCGCTCTGCACCTCGTCTATGACCAGGAAGATCCTCGGACATGGAAAACCATCTGTATAAAATGTAACACTGCCCGAGGATTGCAGAGCGCCCCATCATGCTGCTATTAACCTTTCTGTCAATAATAAGGATCATCAAGGATAATCAAGGATCATCAAGAAAAAAATAAAAAAGGGGGAAAATAACTGTTTCAAACGAACATTTAAAAAAATTAATGTTAATATGTGAGGGTCCACTGTAATTGGCACACGCTGTAGTGGTTTCCCAGCCATTATGTATGTATGTATGTAATTATTCTCGTGTGTGTGTGTGAGTGGGTTCATGTGTGATGTGAGTGTTTGAATGGCGAAGCTAAATAAATAAATAAATAATAAATAAATAAAATAACTTATAGTAGTAGCTCATCCAATTAGAACGCAGCATTGCTGATAGACCACTAGTTAGATTCGACTAATAGTTAATATCTGTTAATAGTTTATTAAACAACACGTTAATCTAATCTTTTGTTGTATTCGTGCAGATATTACGACATTCTTAGGAATCCTGGTACTTACACCTTTGTCAAGAGCACGAAAAGACATTTCGAGGTGAGCGACTTAGAAAGATGTACAATACCAATGCTGACAAACTCGACTTAGCTCTTCTCTAATAATTGCTTGTTATGTAACAGGTTCAAACTCGTATCTGGCCTTGCTGGAGAGTTGTCTGTAACTGTGGTGTGGCTATACGTGAGAATGATGACGTTGTGACAATTGATATGTGTAACGGACAATGGAGAAGAACAGTTCCTCGAGTCGTACAGAAATCAAAGAAACCTCTTGGTAATCGAATTAAGATAAAAAGCTTTGGTGGTGGGCAGCGCACGAGATATAAGGTGTGTATTTCTTATAGCCATAGCTACTTTATTAACTTTATCCTTCAAATTTCCTCACAAAATGTTTCAGGATTTGTCTTGTTTTCAAACATTCCCAAAAATAATAATAATAATAATAAAAAGACCGCGGCCATGTTGATTGTTATAACAAAAGAGACTGGTGACAAATCTGTTGTTAAATTACGCTTTAAGGTGTGCTTGTCAATGTGCCGCCTTTAAGAGCCGTGATCATGTGTTCTATAATCGGACTGTGAGCTGAATTATCCCGTGTTGCCTCACTCCTATATTTCGAGTGCTTTTAAATATCTCAAACGATTTGATTCTCCCCCTTTCTTTGATCAAATCCCAAACCATGAATCAGTAAGGCATTCTGACAGCTTAGTTGTCGCCCAAGGAAAGATTTACATCCGTCTGTCCGTCACACCCCAAACACAGCTACCCTTCTGACAGCTGTTTTTCGGTAAAGAAAAAATGTCCTCTCTCTTTCCGTCACACACCAACCCTCGATTCCTATTTTTTTAGCTAAAAAATACTAATGAATCGTGAATTTGTCTAGGTTACATTAAAATCTGGGGTTTCATTGAACATCCAAACAAACACCGGTTACATGAATGTCTACATCTCAGTACCTGGAGAGGATTACAAGTCAGTTGTTGGTCTTTGTGGAAACAATAATGGAAATCCGAGGGATGACCTTCAAGGCAAGAGTGTTTATGCATTTGCCAATAGATACAAGTAAGTCTAGTCTCTTCAAAAGATACTGTGAATAGCTTTATTTTGTTCCATAATTGACTCTTGATAGAGTGATCCCGGCTATGCCTGAAAATGCACACAAACAATGGGTAATTTAATTTCTCAACGGAATACAGAATGTCCGACCAACAAACTCGACTTCAAAATATATTTTCAGTAATTATCGATATTTTTTTAACACACCTTTAATTATGTAATTATCGATATTTTTCTTAACAAACCTTTACGATGCATTGACTTCTAAGACAGATATTTACAATTTTCAGCAATTGATGTCTGTTCATTGCTGTTTATCAAAAACACATTTTAGCTTGTTCGACGTAGCAACAGTAACTAGGGAAGTAGAACAATGAATTGCGGGATCGATGATCGATGTATTGTCGTCATTGCTACGAAATATCCCTTTTGTTGTTCGTTTTCGACTAAATTGTCCTTGTTGTATAAGGGTGGTGCTTACCAACAATGTTATTGTTACGCATCCATGCTTTTGTTGTTCAGACACGGATGATGTTTCCTTTTCCCGTTTCCCGCTTCGTAATCGTTTAAGATCCTTAATATGCTTATGGTGACTTAAAGCTATAAAACTACGCTTCAAAAAATTCGGAATTCCATCGAAGCGGATCTTAAATCTAAAAGTCGTACTTCATTTAAGCATCACCTTAAATCTTCTATTCTTTCCAAATATTCTTAATGATTTTACTCTGTCTCCATGCAGATGATGAGAACACAAAATATTACAGAATACTATTAATTTTGAAAATTCAGCTTCCACCCATTTCATTTTGTGCTCAGTGTTTGTACTGTATGTCTGTACATGTGTCTGGTTCGTCTGTATCTGACTTGTACCTGTCCATGAAAATACTGAACTGATTACTTTTTCTTGTAATTTACTCCGCATGGCCCAGACATTTAGCTCGACTAGTTTCTAAAGCTATTTCGAAATGACTGTGCTCTCATCAACTGATACACCAAATAAGATGTTGTTGTTGTTGTTAATGTAGATATTATATTCTAATAACAGGCTAAGACCAGGAACCACTTTGTTCGAAAGTCTTCCACCTCGTATTCCAAAGATTACCGGTCCAGTACCAGCATGCACTTGTGTCAGGCACAATGGAAAAAGAATCAATTCCTGTGACATTCGCCCCGCTCCTGAACTTGAAAAGGGAGGACAGACTGTAACGCCAATTGTCGTACCACCACACCCAAAGAAACCAGGAAACAGAGATAATAAAGACTACGATCCAGATTCTATTAACTATGTCTACAAACCACCAAAGGTTAATTATGTTACCCCGACATGGCCAACAAAAACTGGAATCACCAAAGCAAAGGCAGTTAACCATTGTAAGAAGATACTTCGAGGCATAGCAAAGACGTGTAGTAAATACATCAACTTTACGAAGAGAAAATCCTTGCACGAATGCGTCACGGATATTAAGGTTTGAGTAGTTTAATGAACTAAATAGGTCACTTTCATAATAGCGTCATTTACTACCAGTACCAGACTGCTTTACACAATATCTTTTGTTCAGTTTATTAGCACTAATTGTCTTAATTGCTCACTTTATTGGCACTAATTGTCTTAATTGTTCACTTTATTGGCACTAATTGTCTTACTATTGACATGAGAAAAATTTGAATAAAAAAGAAAATAATTTGCAAATCATTTTGATAGTGGTAGTAAAATGACGCCATCATGCAAACTGCCTATTTATTGATTTTGATGTCTTCCTTTATTGATTTTCATTAACTTAATTAACTCATTGCGTCGAATTGCAGCTAACTGACCAACTGATTTAATTTGGTATCCGTAGGACCGCTTATTTCCTTTGATGCTCCAGATAAATTTTTTTTTTTTTTTTGATAAAGCCCCCCAAAAAATAATCTGAAAAGATTGCCACAAATGGTAGCTTTTGATGCGAGAATAATGCGTTCTAAGTTTAAGCGATTTTTTTCTCGTACAATTTGCACAAATTAAACTTCGTCTACCAATAGCAATGTTTGGTGCTGGTATTATAACGAGAAATATTTTATCCAAAATGATATGGTCCATATGGGGCTCAAATCCATAACCTTGGTTAGCGTTATTATCACCACGCCCTGCCGACTGAGCTTAAGGGACCAACTGATGTTCTAATAACTATAGCCCTAACGTCGGTCATTTGCTTTCATTTGCAAAGAGATCCATAATATTGAAAGTTGAAAGTTTCAGTGGAAGTTTCATTTTTTGGAAGATTGTACATACGACATCCGATCTGAAAATCGTAAAGTAATAGGCGCGCAAATTCCTTATTACTATAAGAAACACATGAAGTTTATACAAAAATGTAAAATCTATCTGGTCCGTATGGGGCTCGAACCCATGACCTTAGCGTTATTAGCACCATGCTCTGCCGACTGAGCTAACGGACCAACTCACAACTTAATACACTTTAGTTTTTGAACCAATTTGCTTCCATTACTAAAAGAAACACGAAGTTATACAAAAATGTAAAATGTATCTGGTCCGTATGGGGCTCGAACCCATGACCTTAGCGTTATTAGCACCACGCTCTGCCGACTGAGCTAACGGACCAGCTATTTACTGCCGTCAAAGATTTAGAGATAAACTGAGTCATTTACTCGGTCATCTATTTGCAAAGCTCTTTGATGCATAATCTGGTTTAAAGTTGAGACGCAGTTTAGTCTTCAAATTTCATATGTGCCAAATCTAATGAAAATAAACTCAGAAAATAGATTTTGCTTCCACCCGGTCCTTTACTCATGTTCAGACTGACTAATAACCCTTCCTTGTTGACAAGCCACTTGTAAACAAGCCACTGATCCTGAAGTAATTAAATATGGACTAACGACAAGTTTTAGTTAATTTCCATCATTTCATTTTGTATTCTGTAATCGCCGCTAATTGGTGCAACAAAGAAGATTTATAGTTGCTTACAGCATTCGCTGTGCAAAAGTCTGTGCAAAATGTAATGTAATAGGGTTGCGCGAGAATTTGCACAAATTTGCTTACATATTACTAAAAGAAAAGCATCTTATGAAGAACATAAAATTCAAATTTAATCTGGTCCGTATGGTGCTCGAACCCATGACCTTAGCGTTATTAGCACCAGGCTCTGCCGTCTGAGCTAACGGACCAACTCACAACTTAATACACTTTAGTTTTTGAACCAATTTGCTTCCATTATTAAAAGAAACACGAAGTTTTACAAAAATGAAAGATGTATCTGGTCCGTATGGGGCTCGAACCCATGACCTTAGCGTTATTAGCACCACGCTCTTCCGACTGAGCTAACGGACCAATCGTTGTAAAGTAACTAGCCCTAAGTTCCTTCATTTACTTCGATTTGCCAAGTGATTCATAGTCTTTGAAATTCAAAGTTTTGGCTGTGTTTTTCACAAATGGTAGAGTATTAACACGTGGATTTTGGTGCGAGAATGCTGCGTTCTAAGTTTAATAAATATTTTTCTCATTGCCTTCGTTGTTTACTCAGAAAGGAGAAAACTACTACTTAATGCAAAAAATTCCATGTTTTTACGCCTAAAATAATACGTACAAAATTCGTTTTACAGCTTGCAACGCAAGCGTGATTTTTAGTGTCCTTATTAGCGATTTGTTTTGAAATTGAACTGATTGGAAGACTGTACAAACAGCCTCCATTCTGCAAATTGTGGGGCAATAGTGTGGCGCGCACATTTGGACAGATTTGCTTCCCTCATTACTAAAAAAAACATGAAGTTTAGTGCAAAAATGTAAAGTATATCTGGTCCATATGGGGCTCGAACCCATGACCTTAGCGTTATTAGCACCACGCTCTGCCGACTGAGCTAACGGACCAACTTATAACATAAATATATACAGTAGTTACTGGATTTAGTTTGATTTGAATAATAATGGTAAAAATTAAATTCAATGTTTTAAAGGGCACCCCTTACCTTTGTCATGATAGTTTCTCATTTCAAAAGAAATGATAATCAAGGAAAACCAACTGCTCAAAAAGTTAGAGTCCAATAATATTTCTTTGTTGTCGTCAGATTACCGGTAAGCTTAGCATGGCCAGATCTTCGTTGTCTAGTCTAATGGATGAGTGTAAGGACAAGATGTTGCGTGACCCCAAAAACTACAAAAAAGACAAGAACGGAAAAGTTGTCCCCAACACTAAGATCGTCGATTCTTTCTGTCCCAACCAATGTTCTGGCAGAGGTCGATGTGTTCGAAATAAGTGCAAATGTAGAGGCAAGTGGACTGCATCTGACTGCAGTATTTCCAAGACCAAACCACCTAAGCTTGATGGTATTCAGTCCAAGGGACTATGTGATATTCGCAACAGGGTTTGTCACTTCAACAGTGTCTATGGATTTGGATTCTATGATCTTGGTCTTCGCTGTCATATGAAGAAGTTCCGAGTAAGTAAACATTTATTTTCATTTAATAGACCATTTTCTCAAGATTTAAGGAATTCATCCAGATTCAAGGAATTATCGGGTCACAACACCAGAACAGGAGCTTATAATGAGTATTATCATACATTCCTATGTTGTTGTTTTTTCGATAAGAATTCATTAAATTGATTATTCTCCTCTTTAAATATAAAACTGTCTTCTCAATATTACTGAATTTGCGTTTTTCATTTTTGTGGCCCATCCAGTTGGATGCGCACGCAACCTTAAGAAAACGGTCTATTTAAAGTTTTCACTTGAACCTTTCAAGTAATATAGTTTTCAAAATATTCTCATTTTTCTCTAATTTGCCTCTCACTTTGGGAATGATAGCAAACCATCAGCTCTGCTGCCCTACTGGGATGTTGAGGCGCACCCCGTTTGAGCTATTAGTCATGCAATTGCTAATTATGTGCTTCACCTATTTTTTAAAATGTTTTCGGTCGGAGATCTGAAATCTGAAATCTGAGACCAAGTAAAATGCTGCAAAATGTAATACATCCAAAGTTAAACAAGGTAGTTTCATATATGATTGGAACATTCTTAGAATAACGCAGTGAACTTCGAGTTAGAAATGTGATTTTCCGTATTTTAGTCAGAAAACATAAAAGGACAATCGCCTAATTCAGATCTTCGACCGACCACGTTTTTTGAAATAGGTGATATCTTACCTCTATTTTATGCATTTTAAAGCTTATTGGCAAGAAGTGGCGCAGGGTTAGTTCTTATGTCAAAAGACGAGGACACATCCAGAATTTCAGGGAGGTTCGATGTACAATCCCAATAAAGATTCGACGTAGGAAAGTGCGTGGTCTACCAATACGATTCCTGATCGCAGTATCCAACAATGGCTTCTTAACCAGTAACACAAAGACACTAACGATCTATGATTCAGCCTGTCACCTATGCCAATCAAACGGGCGTTGCTATGCAAAGGTAAGGGCGTGAATACACCTTTCCCGAATCAGCTTGTATGACCACAAAACGATGGTGTGATTGAGCTTTAACCATTGTTTAGTCATCCGTCGAGCGAATTCGGCAAAGCTCTATTGAATTTGGGTTTCCGTAAGATATGACGTCATATGCAAGCAGCCGATGCGAGGTTGAATAAGTGACGTGGCTGGCGGTCACCTAAAATTTGTTTGAACATAAGCTGCTTTGTAGCCTTGCTTTCAGGGTTTTATCTATATTGCGCATGCGTTAAGTTGAATTATTATCACCGGGCTTCCTGTGGAGTTTACTTAATCCCCGCGCTGCTCGACTCCATAATACACAGGACACCCGCTACTTACAATAAAACAAAGCAACATAGAGAATGGGCAAGAGAAGGGTTATTGAGAAAATACCCATTTAAAATGTTCATGTTACTTCATTTATCATAAAATATCGTTTTTAAAATTTTTGGTTTGTCTCTGTAATTTTGGCTAACTCTTAATTACGTTTCGATAGCGTAATAATTGTCAAATCAAAGGTATTTGTTACGCACCCAATGAGAGCAACCCCAAGGACAAGCGTCTCAAGTGTGTACCCGTTGTCAATAGATACTCATGGACAAGAGGTAATTATGTTAATGTTCATCGTTCGTTCTTTCGTTCGTTCGTTTTGTCTGTATGTCTGTCTGTCTTTAATTTACTAATCATTACAACCATGGTCTCTCCAATAAGGAGTATGAAGCAGTATGAAGCAGTAACGATGCTTTGAACCAAGAGAAACTTTTCATAAAACTAAAATACCCTTAACTATGAAATATTCCTTTTGAGTAAATGCTGTTCACAAAAATATGGAAGCATTTGCTTGTGACGATTCTAAAAATTTGTGTTTTGAGCCTTTATCTTTATTTTCTTTGCAGTTGGCTCTAAGCGTCGACCCTTGGGCATGAACAGTGGAAAGATTCCCAACAGAGCCATCACAGCTTCCACCACATGGAACAGATACCATGCACCATGGTTAGCAAGACTAAACAAGCACTACAAGCGTCCTTATGCTAATGCATGGTCTGCAAAAGTCAACAACAAAAACCAGTGGATTCAGGTGTATGTGGGTCGACCCAAGAAGGTTAATGGTATCGCTACACAGGGACGACGTGACGCTAATCAGTGGGTGGTGACTTATTATATTACTTACAGTATGGATGGTATTCACTATGTTCCCTACAAATGCAAAAAGGTAATGTGCAGCTCTTAATTTTATCGCTGCTCACTGACACGACCTCTGGGCTGATCTAAGTCAGGGAGCAGCCAACTTACAGATTGAAACGGGCTGAAACAACCTCTGGTTAGATCTAAGTTAGGGCACGAGTAATTAACAGATCGAAAAAGCCTCTGGGCTAATCTAGGTCACGGCAGGGCTAACGCACAGATCGAGCGATGAAACAGCCTTTGGGCTGATCAAAGTCAGGGTACAGCAACTCACAAATAGAAACGGAATTCAGCTTGTTACTTTTTGTTGAGGAAGGAAAACTCTCGAATAAAGGGAGAGACCTAGCAAACTCTGCTCACTAAAAATGCCGTGTCCAGGAATTGAACCCGAGACGCTAGAGGAGAGAGGCGAGTACAAACTAATAATCCGCCGTTGACTCTCCCATCTTGTGTAGTGACATGGCCACTGAGTTATGATCCCAATCTCTATTTCATCAAATTTGTCTGTTATAAATATTATTTAGATAAACATATGTCGAAAGCATTTCAATATTTTTGAAATAATGTATATATGGAAATCATTTTAATGTACTTTATTTGTTAGATATTCCGTGCCAACCGCAATCGTAATGGCGTCGTTCGACACAACCTCAGGCCTGCCATCATTGCTTCATATATCCGTGTACATCCAGTCAGATGGGCATCGCATATCTCCATGAGGCTTGAGCTGTATGGACACAGAATGGGTAAGCATATGGACATTGAAACAAGACCATATATTAGATAGAAAATAAAACAAACGAAAGTTCTCAAAAAATATGGAAATAAGTAATGAAGCTAGAAGTAAAAATAGATGAGTTATAGGAAAAATAGAGAATTAAGGAAAGGGAAAAAAGGAAAGGAAAGGACTATAAAATAAAAATAAATAAATAAAGAGAGAAAGGAAGGATGGCAAGGTATATAAAAAATATTTGTTTATCAATCTTTTATCTTTTTGTATGGCTTATAGCATCCTATAGACTACCACTTGGAGTTCAAGATAACAGAATCCCCCACAGTGCAATTCAATCCTCATCTCGATGGGATAATAACCATGGACCATTCAGAGGTCGTTTGTTCACTTGTATCGAAGGCCGTCTCACTGGAGCCTGGTCCTCCAAACCTAATAACAGAAAACAATGGCTACAAATCGACATCGGAACAACAGCTAACGTGGCTGGCATTGAAACGCAAGGCCGACAGGGCGTTAACCAATGGGTAACGAGCTATACTTTAGGAAGGAGTAACGATGGAATCACATTTAAGACCTACACTATGAGAAGAAGAGTCAAGGTACGTTGTGGAAACAAAAAGAATATGATTTATCAAGTTAGCAGGGACTACATATATAGAGAACTTTACAAATTTTGAAACCCTGCCTACCAAATCCCTGATCTGTCCCTTGCCACGGGAAATTTTATCCAGGATCTCGGTTTTCCTCCCTTTGTAAAAATCAACAAGTTAAATGAGAGTTGTACGTTGTAAATTTAGAATGTAATCGTAGTGCGTGTGGGGCGAACCTCAGGGACGACCCCTTAAAAATTATATGAGAAATACAAATTTCTAATGCATTTAACACGGAAATTTTTATTCAGGTGTTCCGTGGTAACAGAGACCAAAACACAGTGGTCAAACATGCTATCATCCCAGCAATACGCACGCGTTACGTCCGGATATATCCACAATCTTGGTACTCGCATATATCCATGAGAGTCGAGTTGTATGGAAAAAGATTAGGTAATTAGAAAGCGTTTAAGGTTTTTTTTGATTACACCAATAATGACAAGTAACATTTTCTCAGCTACGGCTCGTGAGTCGAATAAGAGGACATACCACATAAAACTGGAGGAAATTGGTTAAATGTCTATCGTGTGAAACTGGTCACTCGTTATATTTTCTTCTTTTGGGTTACTGACCTTCACGAGGCTCTTCCTGAAAACGAGAATGCACTTTGTCTTGGATAAAGTTATCCTATTAGCATTCTTATATAGAGACGAGAAGAAAGGACTTTATATTATATAAAGTCCTTGCACGTCACCTGTAAGTAAGGTCATTCTAATTAGACCTGATGGTTTTCGATAACATAAACCAAGGTATAAAGCTGGTTGGTTGGAATGAATATTTTTGTATTATTTTCGTTTAGTTCGTCGACCTAAAGCCAAGGCTCTTGGAATCGGAAAAAGGCGCGTACCAGACCGAGCGATCTCCGCATCAACTAGATGGAACAAATACCACGCTGCGCACCTTGCAAGACTTAACCTCAAACGACGTGGGCGCTATGTCGGAGGTTGGTCCGCGAGAAAGAATAACAAAAGGCAATGGATTCAAGTTGATCTTGGAAAACCTAAGAAAATAGTTAAAATTGCTACTCAAGGTCGACAAGATTCTCGCCAGTTTGTGACAAGGTACACCGTGAAGTCGAGCATCGATGGAGTGTACTGGGTTACATACAAGAAGAGAAGCGTGCCAAAGGTATTTTACCAATCATCGAGAATAATTATTGTGCCTGGATTAACTTACCTATTGGGCCTAGATTGCAAGAGGTGTATCGATTTGATCTAACGGTCACCAAATTGTTTGGACATTGCGGTTGAGTTGTCGTATTACATTGGAAATTTTACAAAACTGTCATGAAATAAAAAAAAGAAAGATTTGGGATTAATCTCTGTCGTTACGTCGACAAAATAGCGGCTTTTCGTTTTGGAAATGATTTCAAAAAGAATGCACATTAGCGCCGATATGGCTGCTTAATGTTTAAATCTTTATACATTTTAAGTTTTTACATTTTGTTTATGTTTTTTCCGATTTTTAAACGTAATCACTAGTTCTTTGAGTTTTCTATTGTGTATAATTATGCTTATCTATGAAATCACTCTACAGCCACATAAATTATATCCTTTGCATTACATGAACTTTGCTGTTTTCTAATGACTCACCCCATTTGTTATTTAGGTGTTCATTGGTAATAGTGATCAATTCACCGTCAAAGAGAATGCATTTGATCCTAAGATTACAGCACGATACTTCCGCGTCTATCCAGTGGCCTGGGTAGGACATATTTCATTAAGATTTGAGTTGTATGGATATCCTGCATGTAAGTATTACAAGGAACCTTCCAAAAATATAATTTTATTGCACAACAAAAGTAAGCGATATATTAGCAGGTCGTTTGAAAGCATCTTACAATGTCCTTATCAAGTGCACTTGAATGGAAATTAGAAGATAGATATAGAGGTCCAGAAAATTATTTGCATATGTATTTAACTAATTTTGATTTCAATGAATATTGATATTTATTTATTTCTAAAATATTTATATTTATGGAAGTTAGAAGATAAATATAAAGGTCCAGAAAATTATGTGCATATGTATTCACTAATTTTAATTTCAATGAATATTGACATTTATTTTTTTCAAAAAGATCATTATGAAAGGATGTCTCATTTAGCAGACCTAGGTAAATAGAGCTCTAATATTTGATAAATATTTAATACTAATAATTTGTAGCGAGGAAAAACGTTCCTCTTGGCGTCGAGGATGGATACGTGAAATGTCACCAGATGAAAGCATCTTCAAGTTGGGATAAATATCACAGTGCATGTCGTGGAAGACTCAACACCGTTAAACAAGGCCATCACCGTGGTGCTTGGTCACCTAGAACACGATATAGGCAATGGATCCAAGTCAGGTTGAGCCGCCCAACTGCTATTACCAAAATATTAACCCAAGGAAGACAGGATGCCAGGCAGTGGGTTAACAAATACTCCGTGACTTATAGCATTAATGGACGAAGATTCAGGACTTACAAAATAGGAGGAAAGAAAAGGGTAAGGTTGAACATGTTGTAAATGCATTTTTTAAATGTCTTCAACTTACACTGCTTCCCCTTCACACGAGGGAAATTTTACAATTGGTCGTTAGAGTTTTAGGGGACGTCAAACTGTCCAAACGCCCAAAAACCTGCTTTGTCGTGACGACGATTTCGTACATTCAATTCAGTAAATCTGTAAAAGGTAAAATAATTTTCCAAAATCATCTCGTGTTCTTGGTCTCACGGCTTTTGGCTTTCTACCTATGCTTGGTTAAAGCCACCTTAAAAATACACATAAAAACTAGTCACTCTTTGATAATTTAGACATGTGAGTACGCTACACAAGCATCAAGACCGGAATGCATTTTTAAATTTTTGACCATTTCAATCTTGATTGATCTCAATTTTAGATTTTCCGAGGCAACAACGACCAAAATAGCATCGTGCCAAATCCTCTGAGACCCGCAATATTTGCCAAGTACATCCGTCTGTATCCACTTCAATGGGTCGGCCACCCTTCCATGAGGCTTGGGCTGTATGGAAGGAGACCAGGTAAGAACGTTTCACACAACATATCGGTGAATCATCTACGCTAGTGTTTTGATATTAATTACTATACTACACGTATGACACTATTACTGTCACCCTATAACATCACCTGAGACCGGTAAAATAATTATAGAAAAATACAAAAACACATAACCTATAGAAACAACAAAAATACAATACCACTAACAATTACGTAGTATTTCAAACACGCGAGAGAGTTCTTCCTCCGATTTCCAAACACCGAAAAGTGTGTTGAAAAAACGAGGCGCAGCTGTTTGGAAATCGGAGGAAGAACTCTCTCAATTGTTTGAAATTACTTCTCAAACTAATGAATACTTCTTGGAGAAAATCAAAGAAAAAGTTTACGAAATTTAATGCAAATTAAGAACACATTTCCAAACCACCGTCACAGTAGTGATTTGCTTTGTTTTCTCCTCATTAAATATTCATGAGTTTGAGAAATATTTTTCCACCATACATTACTCGTACGTTACAACTTGTTTTTACGTTGAGGTTTGTTTTGTTGTGATATTTTATTATAGGATATCAAGTGCAGCGTCTTAGAGCACTAGGAATAGAAAAGAGACGCATACCAAATCAGCATTTGACAGCTTCTTCATCATGGGACAGAAACCATGGTCCCTCACGAGGAAGACTCAACACCAAGCGAAGAGGACACAGAGTAGGTGCTTGGTCTACCAAGCGAAACAACAAGTACCAGTGGTTCCAAGTGTACTTCCCAAAACCAAAGACCGTCACAGCAATCGGGACTCAGGGTCGACAGGATTTGAACCAATGGGTGACGAGGTTTTATGTGATGTACAGTATTGATGGAGTTAATTTTGTACCATACAAGAAATATGGGGCAACTAAAGTAAGTAACCATTTCAGAGTTTGTGCAACAATTCAGTTCGCAACTTGACAAGGGATAAACTAAATGCTGACCAATTTATAAGTACGACAAAAATACGACACTATTTAGTGCCTCCGCCTTTTGATATTTTTTATAGAATCAATTTAGAATCTTTTCCCACGCAAAGAACTTGGTTTTGCAATGCCGTGATTAATCAACCACTAAGCAAACATCTATCGAGTCTTGGATTCAGGCGAGATGTTTCTTAAAACAAACTAAGTAACGTAGGATGCAAATATTTCTTAGATATTTCATGAGATGATTCCATAGGATGCATTATTAAATGTACAAAAATATTCTAGGGCAGCAAAACATCATGAATAAAACATCATTGTCTTAATTAGGATTCATAGAAATGTTAATGCAAACTTGTTTTCTCATTCACCATTTTCCAAACATTGATTGACTGGTCAAAAACAAAGCGCTAAAGCGAGGCGCCAAGGTACTTTCAAAGGATTATTCAAATTTGAACCTTGCAACCCTCGACTGAGTGCTTTGTGTTTGATCAGTGAACCAATATATGGAAAATGGTGAATAGTAATCTTTTTTTCAATTTAAAAATAATGTCAAATAGACTCAAATGCCTCTTTTCGTTTGACATTACACTCATTCGCATTTAGAAAGTATAAGCCTCAATATGTCCAAGATGCATCACTCAAATCTTGTAGAAATACTTGAATATTCAGCTATTCACTTCATGTAGAATCAATACCGAAAATATTGAGTTTCACAAGGAAATTTGATAACCAAATGGTATCTTTTTTTAAAGGTGTTTAGGGCAAACAAGAACAGGAACTCTGTGGTTTACAATAAGTTCAACCCTCCAATCAAAGCCAATTTCATCCGTGTATACCCAACATCATGGAATAGTCATATCTCTATGAGAATCGAATTGTATGGATTCCCTGCATGTGAGTGTGAAAAGCTAAAAACTTTAATGTTATACGATTATTCAATCTAATATATATAGAGAGAGGTATCATCACGCGGGGGCTGCCATGATAGTAGGCATAATAATGAATTCAGTTTCCCAGGGAGAAAATACTCTACTGTTGTGCTTTTTGTTATGGCTGCCATCACGTGATATCACGCCTCTATAGAAGTTAAATAAATACTATGATATTTGTTACAATAACCCCCTCATGGGATATTAGCCGTCAACTTTTCAGGCGACTAGACTAATTTTGTTTTTTTGACAGTTTTTTTACCTTCAAAATTTTTAACTAGCTTTCCCATCAGTTTTGGCATTAGACTTCGTTTTCAATTTAGCTGTTGTTTTGAGTTGCAAAATGTAATATATTTTGTTTCTCCAGCTCAATCTCGCCTTGGTCTCGGTGTTGAAGATGGTCGTATACCTGATGGATATTTGACGGCTACTTCAATGTGGAACAGGGCTCACAGTCCACAACGAGCACGTCTTAACATTGCCAGAACTCGACACGGTGTAGGCGCTTGGAGTTCCCGTCATAACAAACGCAATCAATACATACAAATCGATATAGGTAGCCAAGCAAAGGTAGTTGCCATAGGCACGCAGGGACGTCAGGACGTAAATCAATGGGTGAAGAGTTTCAAGATATCGTCCAGCAAGGATGGAATTCGATATAGATTCTACCCTAAGGTACGGAGCTTATTAATATTCGACACTTTTGAGTTTTAGTCAAACCTGTCAGATCAACTGCTATCTTCCGTGACTAAGGATTACTATTTTTTTCCCTTCTTTAAACAAGATATGATCATATCAACATCTTATACAAGAGTTATCTGCAGAAATGCATGCCTTCGTATGACAAAGAGATGCATGTCATTTCACAAGGAAGAAAATTGCATAATATTGGAAGGAAATATTTTTCTTTTACCTGACTTTCATGAAACCCTCCTACATCTTGTTTGCACAAAACCTTTAGAGTCGTTCAGTTTGGTGTAACATATTTTTCCCATTTCCGACCACGTGTAATTTTCTTTGGAATACGAATCTCGTTTGGTTCACATTCCATTCTTATGATATTCTATGGGCATGTGTCCTTGAAACCTTTATGTTTTCGGACAAAAGTCATGAAAATACTGTGGTATTTTATCTGATTGAAGCTTTTGCTTTAGTCTAGACAGAATAATTTTCACGAGTATAAAACTCAAAACAAGGAGAGCGAATGATAATATCTTGGTTTGGACCGTCTCCTTCCTCTAAATACACTCTTGCTCTATTAATTATCAGTTTTATGAATTAAAATGTGTATCATTTCTTTATATATGAACTTATAGGTATTCCGTGGAAACAGAGACCGTCACACTATTGTAATGAATCGCTTTGGTCGATCTTTGAGTGCGCGCTACGTCAGAGTCCATCCTGTCACTTGGCATTCTCATATCTCTATGAGATTGGAGCTGTACGGCTATCGATATGGTAAGGTTTGACTTAATACTTTAAAATGCGTTTAAACCTTCTCGTAAATAATATTAATATTATAATATATAATGTTTGCATTTGGTGCAATTTGTTTGTTTGCTTCTTCATCTTATCATCTATGGTTCGTTTTAGTTTGTTTATTTTCTTTTTTTTTGACTATTTTTAATTGCTTCGTTTTGAAGGCCGTCGACCAATAAAAGCAAGGCCATCGGGCATTCAGTCCGGCAGGATTCCCAACAAGGCCTTCAGTGCTTCGACTATTTACAACAAATACAGCCCAGCCTGGCTTGCTCGTTTGAGGAACAAACCCCGAGGACGATACACAGGATGCTGGCTGCCACGTCACAAGAATGCGAGACAGTGGATCCAAGTTGATTTGAAGAAGTTTACCAGAATTGTGAAGATTGCAACTCAAGGAAGACCAAACGCTAATCAGTACGTAACAAGATTTGTTGTTGCATACAGCCAAGACCGAATCAGATGGCTAAGATACACCAAAAATGGACGAGTACAGGTAAAATGCACCTTCGACTTAAGATATCTTCTTAGACTATAAGGCACCTAGCTTAGTGTCAATTAATAAGAGCCCATTGAGTTTATTAGTAATTAGAGGCTGGATTCAAATAGGATCTTTGGGGTCTCACCAACAATCTTCACTGCTTCTATAGAAAACATACGGTACTGGCTTAAAGCACGTACGCGGTCATACGACTGACGTAATATATTAATTGAAAGGATTCCTATGTATTTTTGTAATTACGACTGAACTGCGGTAAGATACTGTAAGGGTACAATACGGCCAAGAATTTGCTTCATTTTATGTTTTTGAAATTTTGTTTTTTTTAATGTTTTTAAAGTTTATTATTTTGACTTTCATATTAATATTAATTCCAATCTCTGTTTTCCAAATAGATTTTCCATGGCAACAAAGATCCAAACACTATCAAGGAAAATTTCTTCTCGCCTGCAATAAGAGCCCGATATGTACGAGTCTATCCCAAGAAATGGGTCAACTATATTGCCCTCAGGCTTGAACTTTATGGCGCACCAATTGGTAAGTATAAGGGGCATCACAAAAAATGGGCAAGGCTTATCAGTTTGGATATCGGATCTAAAGTTTCGGCCAAAAAATTAAGTCATGGGGAATTTTCATGGGTAACAATATTTTGATGCCGACACATAAAAAAGAGTTACTTGAAATACTTTTCTCCGTCCATTATATTTACATGCCAATGAAGCATTGATATGGATATGATATGAAAATATAATCGACTAAAAAAAATATTCCCAGTAGATTGTTTGAATTGGGTAAATCATTGCGTTAGCTGAATAGGTCTTTTGGGATTTTGAAAAAAGATTCTTGTTGTCTGTAAGTAAAATGCACGATTTTGCGGAATCCCTACTTCTAAGAGAAACTTTGTTAGATAGCATGAAAGAGAATGTGTTTTCTTGCAAGCAAAGTGGAGATCGCTGAACGTGAAGGGATACAGAAAAGATAGTTTAAGGGACATGTAGAAGGGGGAAACATGAACGCTTTGTTATATTGACTCACGCCTTCTTTTATTTGGACCAGCTATTAATAAGGTACCTATTGGTGTTGCTGATGGCAAGATTCCTAATGGTTACATCACTGCTTCGTCCATCTGGGATCGAAACCACGCTGCTTGGAGAGCAAGACTGTACACTGTAGTAAGTCGAGAGCTGCTACTTTACTCAATATTTGTATAGGTCAAAGGCCCGTTTGCTTAAAAAGCTCAAAAACTGATAACAAAAAATCTTTTAAACAAACAAAATCTGGTCTAATCCATAGGTAGCCCAATTTGGGTTCATGAAGATCATTTTTCTCGTTTTTTTTTTTTTTTTTTTTTTTTTCTCTTTCACTTTCGTCTTGAAAACGGGCTTTTGTGGTTCAATCAAATTTAAATCCCCATGTCTGCTCTGTCAAAACGAAAAGATTTAGATTTTTTCATCTCACTGACACCATATAATGTCGCAGTCCGCAAAAGTCTGTATATGTGCTTACTATATATTGTCTTTTATTTTCAGCGAAAAGGCCATTTGATTGGTGGATGGTCTTCCAGGCGAAATGCACGTGGACAATGGCTCCAGTTTAACTTTGGAGGATACACTACTCTTACTAAAATCCTGACACAAGGAAGGCAAGACATGGATCAGTGGGTTACTACCTATACCGTTGCATACAGTAAAAATGGCTATGGCTTCAAATCTTTCAAGGCGTTTGGACGAACAAAGGTTTGCGATTCATTTGACTACAATATTAATATTAATAATAATAATAATAATAATAATAGTAATAATAACTATTATTATCATTACTATTCTAAAAGGTTCATGTGGATAAAAGAAATTCTACCCTCATCAATGCGTTTCCAAATTAGGGAGACGAGTTGTTTGACGGTTTTTTCTTCTCAAAGCTTTTCCCCTTATCATTCTAAAACACAACAGATACAACCCTGCCGAAATTACTTGGCCCGATATTATCACTTCACACGAAAATAAATATTTCCGATAGAATTTGTATGGATAAAAATTATCCCTCCTCCCATACCAATGTTGCAGTTGTGAAAATGAAAGGAATTTCATGGTCCTTTCACATGCGCCGATAACACTAAGTCAGAACACGACATTGAAGAGGGGAGAGCTTTGGTTTAAATGTTGTGTGACAATTACAAGTTGTCAGAAAAAAAGGATAATAATGGTGTCAAAAATTTTGGCAACGATTGTAGCTTACCCTAGTCACTGACATATTTCACATAATCTTATGTTTATCATTTTTATGCAAAATAACTAAACGTCATTGTTTTGCTTGTTATCTTCTTTTAG
Source organism: Actinia tenebrosa (assembly GCF_029948245.1). Classification (NCBI taxonomy): domain Eukaryota; kingdom Metazoa; phylum Cnidaria; class Anthozoa; order Actiniaria; family Actiniidae; genus Actinia; species Actinia tenebrosa. The sequence continues at coordinate 15,368,337 of NW_028292581.1, read as the reverse complement.
ATCTTCATTGGAAATACGGATAGGAACACCGTTGTCGGCCACTATCTACGGCCACATGTCCGTTGCAGATACTTTAGAATATATCCCAAAACGTGGTACAAACATATGTCTATGAGAGTTGGGTTCTATGGCCGCCGAACAGGTGGGTGTTTATTCCGTATCTAAAGTTCCTTACGTTTCGTTGTTTATGTCATTTTCATACTAGCGGCATAGGTGGCAACTTTGGGTACAACAAATAAAAGAGCGCCGAAACAAGGCTTACGATTACGCTTGCATTTTTTTGGTGCATACTAGATCGTAAACTTCTTGCGCTTCCAATTCTGTTTCGATTCCGACTTCGTCTCTTACTGTACGACGCTAGTGTGAAGCAGCCTTATGGCCTTGCAAGCCGTAACGAAGACATATTCCTTTTCATTAGGACATTAGTTTTTAGAATATCGCGAACAGTGCGGTGGGGCCTTTTTTAAGCTTTGATGATGTGTGGCCTCAGAATTCAAAGCTTTTGTGATAATAAAATTTCTTTATAAAAACATTTCATTGTTTTTTATAAAACTTCAGGAGTCATTCGCCCGAGCTTGCGTGCGCTTGGAATTGAACGTGGTCGAATCCGCAACAAGCAAATGACTGCTTCTTCTAGCTGGAATCATTACCATGGACCATTTTTGGCCAGACTAAACAGGCGTGCACGAGGAAGATACCAAGGTAGCTGGTCAGCAAGACACAACAACAAATATCAGTACTTACAGGTAAACACGTCCAACAGATTATAGGTTAAACTTCGGTTAGGCAATAATCTTGCAAATAAGGAATGGTGAATGAGACACTGAAATTAAAAGTAGATCATACATTAGAGACTACAACTAGTAAGTTATATGGGGAAAAATCTGAGTGCTGTGAAAAAACACCGTAGCATATAATAAGGTGCGGGGAAATAATAAACTAGTTTATTCTGTCATTTTTGGTGACGCAATGTAAGCCTAATCTTTTTTCCTTGTTTTAGGTAACATTCCGTCGACCAAAGAATATCGTTGCCATAGCAACCCAAGGGCGTCAGAATGCCGACCAATGGGTGACCAAATACTACCTCACATACAGTCTTGATGGATTACACTATGTAACTTATAAGTCAAGAGGAGCTGTGAAGGTAAGGCCTGAATTCGAAGGTGGATGTTATTATATGCCGGTACATCTGAACATTTGAATTAGTGGCAGGGGTAACTCAAGTCAAGGGTAGTGACGCTTGCATAAAATAAGATTAGGCATGGACATTTGAATCACCAGAAGAAGAGTCTTTAGTTCAAGGTCGTTTTCTGAAACTTGGAAGTAGCTCTTAAAAAATTCAAAATTTTAACTTAGTTGCACATGTAAAAAGTAGGAATGGATTTCCTTTAGTAAAGCTAGAGCGGGACATATTAGGTTCGACATTTATCTTTATGTTCTCGTATAATAAATTCCAACAAGTTTGAAAGGGCTCGTAATGTTTGACATGTTATGTTTCTTACAGGTATTCCGTGGAAACAGGAACCGCAATGGAATAGTTCGACACATTCTAAGACGAAGCATCAACGCAAGAAGCATTCGCATTCATCCAATCAGCTGGAGATCGCATATTTCCATGAGAATCGAGCTATATGGACGAAATGCTGGTATGCGTAAATACATATGCATGAGTGATTGAAAATATAGTACTGTTAAATATATTATTTCATAGTCGCCATTGGTGATTGGTTAACGACGGCGTTTTTTTACTTGGTCAAGTTTTTCCAATATGGAGAGCTCAATTCTTTATTAACTTTTTTTGTAAATTAGATAACGTAATTTACACTAGACCTAGAGACTACAGCTAGTACGTTATATGGGGGAAAAGCTGTATAGAGACGAAAAATATCTTACATAATATCTCATAGGACGAAAAATTAAATTTTAAAATTTAAAAATCAATTAGAAGTAGAAGAAGTTACAGTTCCTGAATCTGACACAATTTTTACAAGTACATGTTTGCGTCTCGTTCAAAAAAACAATTATAAGAAGTCATTAGTAATACGTCATCAAGGCAATTAGGGTTCAAAATACTTAAATGATGCCATGGCCACAAATCCGATACCGTGATTGCTAATAGAATCTGTATTTTACAGTCTCAAGATCTCTTGCACTTGGGGTAGAAGATGGCCGTATTACTGACTCGTCATTAAGTGCCTCGTCCATCTGGGACATTAACCACAGAGCAGCAAACGCGAGACTCAACTTTGTTCGACGTGGACGCAGAACTGGGGCGTGGTCTTCTAGACACAACAAATACGGTCAGTGGCTGCAAATTGATATTGGAAGCATGGCTATCGTGACTGGTATTGCTACCCAGGGACGACAAGATGCTAATCAATGGGTGACAAGATATCGACTGAAGTACAGCAAAGATGGGCAAAGATTCCCGTTCTACGGAGCAGGCAGAAGTATTTATGTAAGTAAAAGATTCTTGTCTTAGATGGTACTCGATAACAACAACAAAAATTGAATAGTGCAGAGCAATGAGAAACAACAATAAAAGGAAAAGCAAAAGTGTAAAACAAGCGATGGAAAAAAAGAAAAACAATCTGATTAAACCTATTACCTATAAGAAAAGCCTGACTGATTTTCTTTTCTTTTTCCCTATTTTTATTTCTTATTTTCCAGACTTTCCGTGGCAACACTGACAGAAATACCATTATTTTCCACCGTCTAAGACAAATCTCCGCTCGTTTTGTCCGTGTCTACCCACAGTCCTGGCATAGTCATATGTCTATGCGAGTTGAACTTTATGGTCGCCGATACCGTAAATAACGTAACATTCAAAATATTCTGAATTTGGGCAATGAAACAATGGCCTTTTTATGGTAATATTTTACTGACCATTTATATATTCATTTTGTAGGCCCAACACGCTTCCCTGTCGCATGTGGTATTTCCAACAAACGTCTACCCAACAAATACATCACAGCATCAAGTCAGTGGAACAGACACTACGCCCCATGGCTCGCTCGTCTACATCTTCAGCGCAAAGGAAAGTACATGGGTGGATGGTCTGCCAGGAGAAACAGACGAGGAGAATGGATTCAATTTGACTTGAGAAGGTTTAAAAAGATCTACAAGATTGCCACCCAAGGTCGTAGCCACGCCAACCAGTTCGTCAAGAGTTATATTGTCAAGTACAGTTTGGATGGACGACGCTGGGTGCCCTACAAAGTGAACAGTGTGGTTAAGGTATTATGTCAGTTATCATATTCTCTAGAGTTATAACTAGTTATAGCTAATTCAATTTTTTTCATTAATTATCTTATGTAACTCTAATTCATAATAAGGTACTTCCTGGTAACAGAGATCATAATACAGTTAAAGAAAACTTGCTTGAACCTCCGATCATCGCGCGCTTTGTTCGTATATACCCATGGACTTGGTTTGGACACATCTCACTAAGGGCTGAGTTTTATGCTGTGAATCAACGTAAGTTTATGTTTACAAAAGATAGAACTTCCTTTTTTTTTCAAATTTTTTATTTAACTTATATTTCTCATGCAGTGCACAATGCACTATTTAATACAATCAAGGTTTTATGACAGCAACCTAACTGAAATACAAAACGACGTTTCTGTACATTTCTTTGTTTCAGGAAACAATAAAATCCCACTAGGTTTGGAAGATCGCACGATTCCCAACTATGCCATCAGAGCCTCCTCACAGTGGGATGGTAACCATGCACCATATCTTGCTCGTCTTAACAACATTAGACGCGGAAGGAAGGTTGGTGGATGGTCTTCCAGAAAGAACCAACGAGGACAATGGATTCAGGTTACTTTTGGAAGAAGTACAAGCATCACAGGCATTCGTACTCAAGGTCGTCAAGATGCGAACCAGTGGGTCAAGACATACACTGTGGCTTACAGCAACAATGGAAAGAGCTTCAGAACGTACAGAGTTCGTGGACGTGTCAGGGTAAACATTGTCATAAATTTGATCCTGCTGTTGTTTTTTTAGTTGGTTTAAGTTTAATTTCTAAATTTATTCTTTCACTTTGGGTTTCCTTTCCTAGATCTTCCTAGGAAATAGTGACCGAAACACCGTTGTGACCCGTCAATTTAGACCGGCAATACGAGCACGTTACGTCAGAATCTATCCAAAGACCTGGCATGCTCATATGTCAATGAGAATTGAGCTCTATGGAAGGCGAACACGTAAGATATCAGTAATTCGAAATTGTATATTTTTAAGCCATACATTAGTTTTGATTAGTTTTAATTAGTCAGTCTTACAATCGTATTCATTGTTTTGTCTACAACAGGAGGAATCATTAAACCTCCGCGCAGACTGAAAGCACTCGGAATGCAGAGCGGACGCATCCGTAACAACCAGATCCGTGCATCCTCAAACTGGGACCGTAACCATGGTGCCTTCTTGGGTAGACTCAACAGACGTGCACGAGGAAGATATCAAGGTGGTTGGTCAGCAAGATACAACAACCGTAACCAGTTTATACAGGTAGACTCCCTTATCAGTGAAAGCCACTAGTTGGATGCAAAGCAATTGAAATAATTGCAAATTAGGTTGAGTGCTAAACATTTTTTACACAACCATTTTCTTTTACTTAAAGGTGAAATTCCGTCGCCCAAAAACTATAACAGCGGTTGCAACGCAAGGTCGACAGAACGCCAACCAATGGGTAACAGGCTACTACATCACTTACAGTCTGGACAATCTACACTATACACCATTTGTATCACGTGGTCGTGTGAAGGTATATGCATACATATGTAATTATGTTTTTAAATGACTGCAATTCAGATTTGCTTCTTTAGGCTTGAAGCATATTTTCTTTGTAAGCAGCAGAACCTGTCTTTCTAAATCTTTTACACTATTTCCCCTTCGTTCAGTTCTCTGAATAAACCGTTCTATCTTTTCTTTAGATATTCACTGCCAACCGTGATCGTAACACAGTTGTTCTTCGAAGACTACAACCAGCCATCAGAGCTCTGAGTGTTCGTATCCACCCCGTCAGCTGGAAATCACATATTTCCATGAGACTCGAGCTGTACGGAAGGAACTCTGGTTAGTAGACTCCGCACGTGCACAAAATTAAAGAACGTCTCAGAAAGAGATTTTCTAGGGTCTTTAAAACATCACAGGGAATTGAAGCTGATAGAAAATATTTTTTCCAGTTATATATCACTTGCCTCTTGGCGTTGAAGACCGTCGTATTCCAGAACGCGCTTTCAGTTCATCTTCAAACTGGGACAACAACCACAGAGCTTCAAACGTAAGACTCAACTCTGTTCGACGAGGACGTAGAACAGGAGCGTGGTCTGCTAGACACAATCGACGTGGACAGTGGCTTCAAGTTGATATTGGAAGTCTTGCCCAAGTTACCGGTATTGCTACCCAAGGACGACAAGACGCAAATCAATGGGTGAAAAGCTACTACGTGACGTATAGTACAAATGGAAAACGATTTGTACCTTACAGGCATGGAAGACGAACAGTGGTAAGCAAAACATATAGATTTTTTGTACTTCTTCGTGAATTTGATTATCTGTTCTACTGAAACGAAAGAAGCAAGTAAGGAACCGAAAGCGTATTATCTAAGTTATTAGAAATTGATAACCTGACCTTTAATCTATTAGGCATTCCATGGTAACCGTGACAGAAACTCCATAGTATACAACAGATTTGTTCGTCCTCTGAGAGCACGTTTTGTACGTGTTTACCCAAAGAGCTGGCATAGTCATATTTCTATGAGGTTGGAACTTTACGGAAGACGATATGGTAAGCATGAAACACGTAATTTTCACGAAAGTCTCGCGAGTTTACTACATGGAAACAAATAAACTAAGAGTCAGACAAGAGACTTGAAAGGCAAATCTATCTCTGTATTGACAAAATCTGATCGCCAGCTTGAAAAGTGGACTGTGCTAATGACGCATTTAGTTTACAGGCACTGTTTCAAATTCATCATAATTTACGTTAATTTTAAATGCTTTTGGGATAGCATGTATCCCAATCAACGTAGTCCAGCCACAAGAATTTGTCTAAATTTCTAAAAATAAATAACATAAAATGATCGGAAAACGCTTTTTGAAAAGCAAATGTGCAAACTATAACATTGAACATGTTTAATCAGAAAGCTTTAAATTGTTGTGATTGTCATTATTGATTAATGAACAACTTTGACCATTTTACTGCCAAAATGATAGGTCGTCGTCCCATACCTGTCCCAAGTGGTATTTCCAATGGCCGTCTGCCCAACAGATACATCACAGCATCCAGTCAATGGGACAAAAACCACGCCCCATGGCTTGCTCGTCTGCATCGTAAACGACGTGGACGTCAAGTTGGAGGATGGTCAGCTCGTACAAATAATAAGAGACAATGGATCCAGTATAATTTGAGATCACCAAAGAATATTTACAAGGTTGTAACTCAAGGAAGAAGCGATGCAAACCAGTGGGTGACAAGTTTTGCGATTGTGTACAGTCAAGATGGAAGACGATGGGTGTCATACAAAAAGCACAGTGTGGTTAAGGTACTAATGATTATTCCTCACAAAATAACACATTACTAATATTTAGATAGATTTCAAAGCCAAAATTATTAACATCAACATTTAACAACAGTTGTTCCCCGGAAATCGTGACAGAAGTTCACTAAGAGAAAATCTCTTCAGTCCTCCAATCACGGCTCAGTATGTACGAATCTATCCAAGAACGTGGCACGGACACATCTCCCTCAGAGCCGAATTCTACGTTACCCCAGCACGTAAGTAATTGTTACGCTTTCAGAGAGGAAGTGTTTTTGCATTGCCCTGGTAAAAAATGAATTGCTTTTCATTTTGGGTAAAAAGTAGTGATTGTTTCTTTCTCTCAAATGTATATACATAATTCGTAGGTCGTTCGGAGATACCCATGGGCGTGGAGGACGGTAAGGTACCTTCCACGGCCATCACAGCTTCATCACAATGGAACAGTAATCATGGACCTTCGAGAGCTCGAATCAATACTATTCGCCGCGGAAGCAAGACTGGAGCATGGTCTGCTAAAAAGAACAATAGACGACAGTGGATCCAAGTTGACTTTGGAAAACCAACCATCATCAGTAAGATTCTTACTCAAGGTCGTCAAGATGCGAACCAGTGGGTCAAGACATACACTGTATCGTACAGCAATAATGGAAGACGCTTCACGTCCTACAGAGTAAGAGGAAGAGTTAGGGTAAGTTTTTCCTCTGCACTGTATTAAGTGTCCGATTTATAATGAGTTAGGGGATTTTGTCAAAGGGGATAATTAACTGAACCAGTTTAAGACTGGAAAAGTGGGGATACCCCAAGCAACTATCTTTGAACGTGCAATCTAGGACTCTTTTGATAACTACTTTTTAATAAGTTATATAGTTACTCGTCCTGCCCTCGATAGGTTTTAGATAATTTTCAATACGCCAGCTTCAGTAATAAGCATGTTTCCAAACTTAATTCTTCATACACAAACACACAAATATTTATGTTTATAAAAATAAATTGCTTGTTATGCCTTCAGATGTTCGTGGGCAACACAGACAGAAACACTGTTGTTATCCGTTCCTTAAGGCCTTACATTCGGGCTCGAGTCATCAGAATCCATCCACGAACCTGGAATGCACACATCTCTATGAGAATAGGATTCAGAGGAAAACGATTAGGTAAGAATGCTCACCAGTCTATTCGAATATCAACTCAGGGGCGTGATCTGTTATAATTGCTTATCTTTCTGACTAAAGGTTTTAATTATTCTTATTATCCCCCCCCCCCCCCCCCCCCCTCCCAACATTGAAATGAGTGTTATATAGTCCCCTTGCCCTACATCTCAACCTGGGAGTCAAAGCAATGAAAAATGAAAAAAATGAAAAAGATTTCAATCCTCAAGGGAAGAGAGATCTAATGTTTTGACTTCCATATCAGAAAATAGTACAAAGGGTCTATTCCTTTTGTGAGCGCTTTCTAGTTCTTCCTTTCTTTGATCAAGAAGCTTGTTAGTATAAATCATTGTAATATTAATATATTGCTTTTGTTGTATCATATTACGCAGCGGGACCAATTAGACCAAACTTGCCACCTAGACTTCGAGCTCTTGGAATGCAGAGCGGTCGTATCCGTAACAACCAGATCCGTGCATCCTCAAACTGGGACCGTAACCACGGTGCCTTCTTGGCCAGACTTAACAGTCGTGCACGAGGAAGACTTCAAGGCGGTTGGTCAGCAAGACACAATAACCGAAATCAATACATTCAAGTGAGAGTTTGTGCATTTACTGCTAGATCTTTTTTCTCGTATAATGCATGATCTTTTTGACGACCTCAGAATCATTTACAAAGATTAATTTTGCGAATTGTAAAAATTATAAACTCGGAAATCAATCACATTACATTTACATATTATACGTCATTTTTAGGTAAAATTCAGAAGACCAAAGAAGGTAGTTGCCATAGCAACGCAAGGAAGACAGAACGCTGACCAGTGGGTGAAAACCTACTACATAACGTACAGTCTGGATGGTGTACACTTTGCTCCATTCTCTAAAGCTTCACGCATTGCTGTAAGTAAAGCATTGTGCACTTGGTTAATTTTAATATGGTGTAGTGGATTAATATATTATACTATGATAGACCGTTGAACGGTTCATGAACGGTTGATGTAAATTAACTAGTAAGACTGAAAATAGACCATATCGTTCCCCCCCCCTCCCCACCCCCAATGTAAAATCTCTAAACAACGCATGTCGAGCAAAATACTGTGATATATGATTCCTTGTTATTACCTCTGACAACAGCCTAAACAAAAACAAAAAAATGTTTGTATCTGGTCCGTATGGGGCTCGAACCCATGACCTTAGCGTTATTAGCACCACGCTCTGCCGACTGAGCTAACGGACCTTTTTTTGTGATTTTATTAAATATATCTTATTGATATTCATAATAGCATTTTTCACGGTTACGAAAAATAGATTTCGCAAAGCCTTGTGGGTTCTAAATGCGGACAAATATTGCACATGAAGACTTTGATTACGTGGAAAAGTAGAATAATATCAGTCGAAAAACCATTGTTCTTTCTTGAATTGAAAATTAGCAAGACTACAAAACTTTGTTGCAGCATGTTAGTATGTGCGTTGATCTTGGCTTGTCCGCATGTAAATCCCATGATGCACAATTGTGACGTCATCCATAGGGAACACTATTCTGCTCAATGTCTCTTAGGGAAGGTCTGCTGTTTCACAATCAAACTTCGAAAGGTCTCATATCATAAAGCTGAAAGGTCTTCTCTTATCATAAAACTGAAAGTGTTACCAGGAAAATTAGCGTTTTGAAAAACGTTTTGGTAATTAGCAAAACTTGGTTCTTTTTAAAAATTGAACTCCAAAATGTAGCCTGTCACAAACACGTTCTGTGAGAAGTACATTTTCTTTTGTAAATTACCATCCTTTTATGTTATGTGACCAAAATCTAAAACTTATCTGGTCCGTATGGGGTTCGAACCCATGACCTTAGCGTTATTAGCACCACGCTCTGCCGACTGAGCTAACGGACCATATTTTTGATCTCAGTAGTTAGGCAACACACCTTAATATTTGTCTAAAATATTCAATTCTTTTACGTTTTTCTTCACAGGTGTTTAATGCTAATCGCAATCGCAACTCCGTCAAACTTAACAAATTTAATCCTGCCATATATGCAATAGCTGTTCGTGTTCATCCAGTCAGCTGGCATCGTCACATTTCATTGAGAATGGAGTTGTATGGAAGAAATGCAAGTACGTAATTTCTACTAATTGAACCATTATTATGACCATATTGAAGACTGGTTTCATGTATTTATAAAAACATTGCAAATATATCTTCTGATGCACTGTACACAGAAGCGATATATTTAGTTCCTGATTTTTTTTTCATTTTAAACTCCAAAGATATAAGATACCTACCACTTGGTGTAGAAGATCGACGCATACCAGACAGAGCTCTATCCGCTTCAACATCTTGGGATGTCAAACACGGAGCATCAAACGCAAGACTCAATTTTGTTCGACGACGACATAGAACAGGAGCGTGGTCTGCTAGACACAACCGACGAGGACAGTGGCTTCAGGTTGATATCGGAAGTCTTGCCCGAGTTACCGGTATTGCTACCCAAGGACGACAAGACGCAAGTCAATGGGTGACGAGCTTCTACATAACGTATAGTAGGGATGGATTGAGATTTAAAACATTCACAGTTGGAAGACGAACAACGGTTAGTGTTGTTTTTTGTTTACACCTATTTTCCATAGACGGCTCTAGACGCCTAGAATTTTGGTCGATTTGGCTTTTTGGGGGTTTGCTTTCGACAGTCAATGTTAGCACCACGGGCCGAACATAAAAAAATTTCCGCTCAGCCAATCAGAGACAATTGTTCCAACCCCTGGAATGGACAAAATATTTCAATTTCAATTATAAACGCAATCGAAATTTTAAAAAGTTTAAGAAAAATGCTATTCGATAAATATGTTTGAGTTTCTTTTCATACCTGATTTAAAGGCTATCGAATTTCTCCCCAATTAGGAAGAACTATTCACGCTTTTAAAATTCTTCTAGATAATCGGAGCCCGGTTGTACAAAGGTTGGATGGCGCTAATCCAAAGTATAAATCTTATCCAGGGGATAAAATTATTGGTAACAACATCTTCTTATCCCTTGAATATAATAAGGATTTATTCATCGGACAGCTCATCCTTCCAAGAAGTCAAAAAAGACGAATAGAAACGTCTAGGTCGCGTATTTTTGAAAATGGGTGTAATTGTATTGCAGGTTACAGTTATTTAAAGATGATTTCCGTATACTTTTACTTTGATGTTATTATGCCTGATTTTTAAAATGGTGGTCCATATGGGGCTCGAACCCATGACCTTAGCGTTATTAGCACCACGCTCTGCTGACTGAGCTAACGGACCAACTTACAACTTAATACATTTTAGTTTTTGAACCAATTTGGTTCCATTATTACTAAAAGAAACACGAAGTTATACAAAAATGAAAAATGTATCTGGTCCGTATGGGGCTCGAACCCATGACCTTAGCGTTATTAGCACCACGCTCTGCCGACTGAGCTAACGGACCAGCTGTTGACTTTATTCTAAATTCATAAACGACGAAGAAAATTAAAAGCTGATGGTGTGTAACAGACGTTTTTAAATGTGTCATTCCATTGACAAAACTATACTTTGTTTGAGTTGTTCTCAAATAATTCAAGTGCAACCGTTAAACAAAATTACATCTAATTGGGTCCGTTAGCTCAGTCGGCAGAGCGTGGTGCTAATAACGCTAAGGTCATGGGTTCGAGCCCCATACGGACCAGATACATTTTTTTTATTTTCAGGAATAAGATTGCATTTTACACCCCTTTACTATTTACGTTTACGACAATATTGCCATTTGAAAAAGAAAACACATTTTTTCTTATTGATTTGCTTGCTTGAGTTATCAAAATTAATCGATTAAATAAACATGCAAAAAATTAAAGTTATAACTATAAAAAAAACTTTTTTAATAATAATTCCATACTATGGTGGTGTCTTCCAAGTTTGCAGTTGTATAGTTGTGGTATCTTAGAACAGATGATAGGGATAAGATACTAATGTTCTTCTCAACCTTTTCATTAAAGGTCTTACGAGGCAACAGGAACAGGAACTCCATAGTCTTCAACAGGTTACGAAGGCCCTTCTCTGCTCGTTACGTTCGCATCTTCCCACAATCCTGGCATAGCCACATGTCTATGAGAGTCGAGTTGTATGGTCGCAGATATGGTGAGTGACAACCTTTTAGATACTCTTTATTTAGCAATGGATCTTTCCAACCAAGAAATTCAAGTTGATAATTATATTTTATGCCTATCGGATTGAAACAACAAAAGGAAGTGTACTATGATTTTGCCTTGATTGAGGAATTTCTAATGTTTACATTTATAAATTTAAAGCTCCACGCCCACGACCAGTCGCTTGCGGTATTTCCAATGGTCGCATACCAAACAGATACATCACAGCGTCGAGTCAATGGGACAGAAACCACGCCCCATGGCTTGCTCGTCTGCATCGTAAACGACGTGGACGTCAAGTTGGAGGATGGTCAGCTCGTACAAATAACAGGAGACAATGGATTCAGTATAATTTGAGATCACCAAAAAAGATCTACAAGGTTGTAACTCAAGGACGAAGCGATGCCAACCAGTGGGTTAAAAGCTTTGTCATCACGTATAGTCAAGACGGAAGACGATGGGCTACTTACACGTCAAGAGGGAGGCCAAAAGTAAATATTTTTTTATATAAATGGAATGCAAGCAGAAACCTATAAGGATAACGGGGTTGAAACGTATAACACTATAACCATGCTATGGAACATTCAGATATGCAAAATGAGTTTTTTTACCATATTTGAAATATATAAGCTTGCTCTGAGATGGCCGCTTCTCTCACACATCAAATTCGCATCAAACACCATTCTCGCCGCAATTCCTAACTTTCAGATAAGATTTATTGAAGAAACATTTGAAATATTTGACTTTAATTTTGTTTTGGGAATTTTGAGTCAGAAAACGTAATTCACTGGAAAGAAATTAGTCAAGAAAACAGTTTAATATTTCGGAGCATCGTACGAGAGAAAAGTATGGTTTTTACACGTTTCAACCACCGCAATGAGTTTCTGATGCAAGTGTATGCTGTTGTATTATATAAAGCGTTACAGGGGTTCTCAACAGGGGAAGGGAATGGGTATACAAAAAGCATTTAGTTGGTTTGTTAGATGATTGCTAAGGTATCTCCATTTCAAATAAAAATAAGAATCTATGCACACCTTTAGTATACTTGAGCCTCGCAACACCCCTGTCAAGGCAAGAAACGAGTTATAAATTTTTGAACTTGCTCATCATCTTAATGGAATCAATTGATTATCTTGTATTTGATCAAAGTGAAGATACATCTGTCTAATCATCAAGATATTCTTCATTTATTTTATTTTTTACTTTTCCATAAAGGTCTTCCCTGGCAATCGAGATCGTAACTCATTGATGGAAAATATCTTCAATCCCTCGTTTACGGCCACTTACGTACGAATCAACCCCAGGACATGGCAAGGCCACATTTCTTTGAGGGCTGAATTTTATGCTGTCAAAGCATGTAAGTTACGAACAGTCGTTAAGTCATGCCCTCTTGTATCCGAATAGAATTAAGATTGTAACGTACGGTCTGAAGTTTATTTGGTTGCATATTTATGGTTTTTGGTCCGTTGTTTGCAAATCTGTCTCTGTCTGTCTGTCTGTATGTATGTATGTTTGTAAAATTGTTGTTTTTCATGTTTAAGTTCGCCTTCACTTGTCAGGTTTTTTATTCGTTTTAAACATGAAATTTAGACTTTGCTATCAACTAAGCACCGTGAAACCTTGAGTCTCTTGAATCAGGGCCAAACATTCACAAAATATATACTTTATTTCCAGCTATTAACAAGGTTCCTATTGGTGTTGAGGATGGCAAGATTCCTAACTCTGCTTTCAGTGCATCATCTCAATGGGATCGTTACCATGGACCTCATCTTGCCCGACTTAACAACGTTAGACGAGGACGAAATGTTGGTGGATGGTCTGCCAGGAAAAACAACAGACGACAATGGATTCAAGTTGATATTGGAAGGAGGACAATCATCAGTAAAATTCTTACTCAGGGTCGTCAAGATGCGAACCAGTGGGTCAAGACATACACTGTGGCTTACAGCAACAATGGAAGGCGCTTCACGACATACAAAGTCCGTCGACGCGTCAGGGTAAGTGCATTAAAAGTCATTTTTTTTAATATTAAAATTCCCGATGACGTTCTGACAAGGCGGGAGAGGAAACAAATCCCACTTATACTTGACAGCACACTAAGTATTTCCCGATGACGGTTTTCAGGTATTCCTTGGAAATAGTGATAGACACACCATCGTGGTTCGTAAACTCCGCCCCGTCATCCGAGCTCGTTTCGTAAGGATCATTCCAAGGACTTGGCACGCGCATATTTCACTCAGATTTGGATTAATTGGAAGACGACCAAGTAAGTCTTTTTTCATTCATATCATGTCACTACCTTTTGGTTTTCATGTGCGTATCATAGAATGTGCTTTCAGTTAATGCTCTTGTAATCAATGCAATCTTAATTCTTAGGAATAAAATATTTTTCGCAAGAATACCTTTAACTATTGTTATCAAAATGTTGCTAGACATTTATTTTGAAATGCATTCGTATTCTTGATTGTCCTTGTTTTCTTAACTCCTGATAATGAGGTTGTCTTTGATTTTTTACTTATAAGCAAGATCATACATTGATTTTCAAGTTATTCTTTGTTATAGCTGGCGGTTATATAGTTAGACCTACAAGAAGACCCACCAGAAGACCAACAAGAAGACCAGGTAAATTACATGAACTACGCCACAATCTAAAATGAGACAGTAGTATATGGTTTCCATATTAGAATATGTATATTGATTTTTAATTATAATTTCAACAGTTTACACTAAGCTCAAGCACTGTCCAGTTACTCTGGATCTTGGTTTCCTTATCGATGGATCAAGCACCGTTGGACGACGAAACTTCCACTTGGTGAAACTCTTCCTCAGGAAAATCACAAGCACTTTTACCATCACAAAACACCAAACACACGTTGGTCTTGTAACCTACTCCAATAGAGCTGACGTAGGAATGAGGTACGTCGACATCTACGCGTGAAACCACATCCATGAAGATGTTCCGGGAAACAATGTTTTTGTTTTGGGAAATCAAACCGAAAAGAGTTAGTCTTATCAGTAGGGTACCTCTTCCTTTATGTAGACGGCATCTGTGTAACAGCATGATCGCGTTTTGCATTTTATGGATGTACTGATAAGAGCCAGTAACATTATTGTGAATTACGATTTATACATGTGGAATTGAAAGAAAAAAATACCCACTTTAGTCTTCAACTGATCAAAGTAGACAGAGAAGAATATGAATTAACATTTGGAAATTTTTCTTGGTGGCCTCATTTTATACGTACGGGAAAATATTTGGCTCTAGGTGATGCCGTACAAATGACCGAGAGCCAAATATTTTCCCATACGGTCCGACCTAACTCAGTCAATAAGCATTTTATCGTATGACCCTAAATAATAAATATATTATGTCTTGCTAGACGTAAGAAATTGAAGATTCTAGGAATCAGATCCTAGTTCTCTTTTATACAAAAGAATGGATTAATTTATCATAAATATAAGTACATAAAGGTGACATCCTAACGAATTTATAACTAAATCATTCTGATCAAAGGTTCCGTCAGTACAACCATCATACGACTGTTGACAGAGCAATGGCCTCAGCTCCCTATCCAAACCGGCGTGGAGAACGTCTTGACATCGGTCTGGAAACAGCTTACAATGTATTTTTCCGCAACGAGCCTGACTACATCCAGCGTACATTGGTGGTTGTGACATCAGGACGCCCTGATAGACGTTACTTTAGACGAATACGTCGAATAACAAGCATCATGGAGAGAAGGAAGGTCAAGATCTTTATCATAAGACTTGGATCGTACAGGAGAGGTATGTTGATAAATATTGAATGAAATGCAGTTTCGAGAACTTTATTCAAAAGATTTGAAATTTGGAATACTCAAGAATAGATGCCCAGGGAGAAAACGTATTTTATATAAAAAAAAAAAAAAAAGTCAATTTTACGCTTAAGTATTTTACATATCGCTCCAACTAACAGCAAATTTTATTGGTTTTTAGTTGTTTTTCACGTAAAGTGATATAAAACGACACCCTGACAGCTGTGCTGTCTATAACTGATTTTTCAATATCTGCTCCCTCGGCATCCAATACCTTCTAACTGAAAGCAATAGAATTAAAGATGGCCGCCGTATCGGTAAAAAATGTCTATTAACTAGATATACGCTATACGAACTGACCATTCCTTAATTGTTACACAAGAACATTGCTTTTGTATTAATGAGCTTCTCATGATATGCGAAAATCATTTATCATAAAGTTGATTAATTTGTGTTTCTTGTTATGTTCTTACAGGTGCACTTCTCGGAATGACGTACAAGGACAGACATGTCTACTACATTCCATCTTACAATGAACTTCTTGCTCGTGCTGGAAATCTCGCTGATGCTATTTGCAAGCAGCAAGTAAGTAGAAAAAACTATATATTTATCAATCAAATAGCGATTCTTCATGTTTGTGTGGTGTTAATTTCCCAACTATTTTCGCAAAAGCTCATCACAAGTCGCTTTGTGTCACCGGCCAATCGATCTATAGGTTGGGACTTAAATAATAAAAATTTTTGTTGCATAAAGTTAGAACTATCGCTTTGAGCCATTCTTAGGTCGAGAGAAAACCTGGGTCGAGTTGGCATTGCATTGCACTGTAGTACTGTTTCATGGGACGAAATAGACGCCATCTTGGAATTACGTCCCATAAAACAACCCCACAATACACTGCAATCCCAACTTAACTCAATTTACCTCTCGACCTCGGAATGGCTAGTAGGGTGTAGAATGTATTACATAAAGAAACAGGGACAGTGCATTGCTTAACTAAACTGTTTATCACCGCATTATAATGGTGTAATCATATGGTGATCAATAAAAGAACATATCAGTAACTCTGTTACACACAGGTATTCTAGTTTCTTTCTTTATGTATAGAGGACACAAACGACAAGGGTTACCTCTTCGTCTAAACGACACCTTTGATATCGTGTGCGTGCGTGAAAAGATAGGGGGGTCAAGATAGTTTCCTTGGAGAGCTTGGAGAGGTCCCGGGAGGATTTGGCTGCTGAGGAGACTAGGCTCAAGAACCAAAAGATTATAAGTTAACATTGTCTGAAGATTAAATCTATTTGAAAAATGTCAAGAAACGCTTACTTAACTAAGCTTACCTTCTATTTTTCAGGAAAAGGAGACGGATATCTATAACATCAAGAGAATGGTTTTGCAAAGACCTCCTGTAATCGTGAGACCGCGAGAAAAGGAAAACGACACCTCCGTAAAACACTAACCACGGAAATTAAAAATGGACCGGACCACGGAATAAAAAACGACTGAAATACAACATTGTATCCGATGATGATTTTCCACTTTTTTACGGCTCTTATAGAGCTGAATCCAAAATAATTAATAACACATCTCTAATGTTTAGAGATATACTTAATTCAGTGAATTCAAGAAGATAATATTCTCAATAAAGTTCCACTAACATTTAAAAATACGCTTCTGTTGTCGTTGATATGACTAATGTTAACATATAAAGAAATTGTTCTTTCTTTACCCAAAAAGCAACTACCCCGTGATTAAACCGAGTTTCTGCACAGCGCGCCAGGAAAAATGGAGAAAAACATTGTAAACTCAAGAGAGTACCAAAAAGGAACCAAACTCTACTCATATGACCATACTTAATAGAGCTCCATTAACTATGATATATATATATGTATATTGGTGAGGGGTGTCGCATTATGTCATAATAAAGCGTGGCATTTATTTTTAAAAGTATACTAAATAAGGACCAAATTGATATTTTTCCCCTATGCGTTCATGATTCCTGTGTTCATGTGAAGAAAGTATCTTTTGCTGTTCGGATGCCAAACATGACACTATCAGTAAAAAAATATATTATTTTCATAACCTCTTTTTGGGCATTATAAACTAATTATGCTTTTCCACTTTTAATTCTTTTAAAACAATTACTTAAGTCAATGCTGGGCTACCTTTGTTTTGATTGATACAGAACCATCATTGAGTTATAGTCTGAGGCATTGGAAAAGGTATTTCTAAGAATCAAACTTCAAGTTTACTATTTGGCATTATTTGCCTTTGTTCTTGGACCAGACTTGCTTATACCACAGGGAGCCCGAATCCGGAGCGGGATTACAAAGTAATTTATGTAAACGCCGCGTAATTAGAGTCTTCGATCCGCGATCATTCTGGTTCGACTTCCAAGGTATGGTAGGTCCAGGATTTTTGGATCGATAATGCTTTAAGATCGTTCTATGCAACAATCTCTATCGAACGAATGTAACAAAGTCAGAAGTCCTATTGAAGTGTTAGTTGGTCTACCTGTGGTTCAATACCATAATACCTTGCGGGTTGCATTGCCTCGTGGTCATCATTCTGGTCGTAACTTGGAAATATGTAATTGTTGTCGCTCGACGAAATTTCTTTATTTCACCCACAATTCTGCAGGTATTTATTCTTCTATCAATTTGAAAATATACTTAAAGAAACTATTTATATATTTTTTAAGCATTAGGAGATTAATGACCTTATTTTTTCCACGATATTTCAGCGTTTAATTGACTAAAATGGCGCCGAGTGTTGGGGGAAAAGAAAATCTTAAAACTTCGAATCGAATGCCAGTAGAAGGAAAGATGATGCCAGTGTTTGATAATACAGGCTATAAAAAACCGTGAGGTATGAATTCTTAGACATTATTAGTACTGAAACGACGGTCTCGATGTTTCTTTAGTTTCATGTTTGAGATTTTCTTGGTTTTCACTACGTCATCAAGAATTTCAAAAGCATAAATTCGCATCATAATGAAATAAAAGTTTCATAACCCCTTGAAGCGGTCAAAATTACATATTCTGGCCAAATTTCGAGGCTGTAAATCATTTCGTTGCGGATGTATAGGTGAGTAAACATGACGCAATATTTGGTTAAAATGTATGGACGGGGCATGGAACGGCCATCTTGGTGTTCCAAGTTGGAACACCATCATGGCGGACGAAATTTCAAAGGCTTAAGGTGGAACCAAACTAATTCAGAGCAAATTTGAATAACCGCTGATCTTAGTTAATGCAGGCTTTATATTCAAGAAACACGTCACCGGAAAGAATACGTATTCCCTACATAGAGAACAGGCAGCCAAAGCACACAGCTATAGATTTTACGTAAAAACATTAAAAATAAATACAAAATCGTGTTGCTTTTTGGTAAAGCAGCAAATGACATCAAAAAAACCTCAAGATATCACATTATTTTTAAGTAAACACATTAACTTTATTATGGCGGATCAAAATACATAGTGGTATGCTTAAACAGGAATTAAATTCATACTTTAAATGAATTTGTTATAAATATCTTTTGTCAAAATCTATCAGGGGCCTTTAAAAATTGAACTTAATTATTCCATCTGCCACTGCAGGAGTCAAACATAGTTCATAAACCGCGGCCTTTCCTCGTCGTACATCCTCCCGGTATAAAATACCTACTGCGTCATCATCCTCGACCAACCACTGTAACTCGCCTTCGTACCATCCTGCTTTAAATGAAGTTCCTTTTAGGTCATTCTCTGTTCATAAAGCCATAACCTTTTGCCCTACTGAGAGCTGCAAACAGGCTATGATATTGTGTTGTTTATTTTCCATTTCAAATTCTTTTTTCTTTATCCGGTATCTTTTGATTTCGCTTTGATCTTTCTCTTGTGGCAGGTCTTTCTTCTATTTTTATCTTTTTCGCAATTGGCCAAGTAATTACTTACCGCGCTTTAATTATGAGAAAAAATAATAGGTAAATTTCGCCAGGCGTTCCTAGTTTGCAAACACAAAAGGGGACTGGTAGCGAATTCACAATATTAGGAAAATCACAGAGGTTCCTACGGTTTCATGTAGAAGTTTTAGGTATTTCAAGGAGTTAAAGGTACTTCAAAGCAGCTTTATCATGTTTACTTTGTTATTTACGTTGAACTATGGTGTAAAATGTTTAATATTATTGAATACAATATTATTGAATTTTAGGTTTTTGAGTCGTTTTTATACCTACGAAGCGTTCAAAAGACTTCGAAGATCAGCTGGTTCATCCACTATTTTCACGTAGATAATTCAAAATCAATTCTCCCACCATCCTTTGAAATAATTTTCCAGACCAAGATGACCCCCTTTCCTTCTGAATTCCAGGTCTCAGAAATCCCCCCTCTTCTTCGGAATTCCTGATCTAAGAAACCCCCCTCTCCTTCCGAATTCCAAAATATATTCCAAAAGTACATGGACATTCCAAAATTTCAAGTTAAATGAAAGACATCCATTGTAATTTTCACTAAACCTGATATCGTGTTGAATTATCTTTAGTTATCTTTCATTTGACAAGTAAAACCAACCAAAAAAGAAAAAAAATGTCAGCCATAGAGAACTTCGTGGAAGGATTTTTCGAGAACAAAACTAGCCCTCTGGGGTGGCTGGTGGTGGACCGTGTACACGTTACAAAAATCCTGTGCGGGAGAGTAGTAAGGTCGAAATTCGTTCTTGCCTGAGTCCTATGCAAGTAGCAACTTTGGCATAACATGGCAGAAAATTTTCTGCACGAAAATTTCACTCCTAGAAATCTTGGAGGAAGAGCAAAAAGAGTTTTAAATAAATGAATGCCCCATCGTAGGGAATATTTTGATCACGTTTTTTGTGGAGTTCGAGGTTTAAAGTGCCTATCACCCATTTTTTTTTACTTTTTGGACGAAAAGTATAATGCATGAGCTTAAAGAATCAACAAAAAAAATTAGAATATTACGTGTCTTTGTTTTTTTTTTTCTCGTAAGAATGTTGGAATTTTACTAAAATGGCAATTTCGGCCGAGCGCGGTTGGGGACTGGTACCTATGACGTAGCAGGAGTAACCGGGTTACTGTGATTGTTGTCTTGAAGCCACAACTGTGTGCTTTGCCTGTTGATCTTGAGATTATTAGAATTTATTTACTGTAAAAACTGAATCGAAAATGTCTACGACTTCTTCTTCATCCGACGAATGCTCTTTCTCTGATGATGACTCAGAATTTAACTATATTCCGGGATACTACGATGTTGATAACGAGAATCAAGCGTCGGACAACTTGTTGAGCAATGATGAAGATGAGGAGATTGATGATGTGGTTCAGCCGTATTCAAACGAGCCCATGGCCGACGAAGAGTGGCTTAGAGAATATAAGAAAAGACAGGAGGAGAAAGAACGTAGATTAGAAAGTTTGAAACACCGTTTAGTGGGGAAAGAAGAACTTAGCAACTGGTAAGATATACATGTATCGTAACCAAAGTCTGTGTCTTCGTTATTTCTGTAAAGATCACGATTGCACTAGGTGTGATGATCGATAATTTTTGCTGTGAAATTTGTAGGTGCTCTTGTGGAAAATGCTCTACAGCCTTCCTACAGAATGCGAACGAGTGCTACTGTTGTAAAGACATGGAAAAATGCAGCGATGCTCTTTCCGACGAGTGGGTACTCGAGGAAATGCAGACGCCACCGAACTGCATAACACTTCATCCAGCATTTGAAACTGTTTGTTTGGATAGATGGTCACTCAGGCTATCCGCCGGAAAATACAGAACTATAGATGGGAGAAGTTATCGACAAACCGGTTAGGAAGAAAAGTAAGTCAAGCGTCTTTGATTGTAGATAATCTAGCGCGAAGTTCAGCTATAGCTTGTCATACTTGTACCGATAGTATAAAGAATTCAGATATGAGCTAAATTTTATTGTTTGTGACCTTGAGTAGCTTTGTTTTATGAGCTCATTTTGTTTTCCCTTATCCTCAGTGTGCTTTTGCTAGCTTTATATGTACCTCTGTGACCTGTTTACACCATAAGTTGCCATGCCTGTGATCAAATATTTTTGGACTAAATGTTTCAGAACAGTTTCTCTATTTTTCTGAGGAAAAAATGCTTATTATTTTTTTACTATCAAGAGGAAGGTGCTGGCTAGCTCACTAGTAAAAGATCTCTTTATTATTATTTTCAAAACCTGTGTAATAGAAAATTTGACGAATACACATTTCTAGTCTCTAATTCCAAGTTTTCTTTTGTGACTATTGCTTTGTCATCCTCATCATTATTATGTGTAAACATGAACAATATAATAAAAACATTCTTTGCAGACATTATTTATAGAAATAAGAATTTCTATAATATTCATAATAATTCATAATATTCATTAAGCGACTTGTTTCTTTGTTTTAGGTTCATGAGAAGTGTTGCTTACAGAGAATTTATACATCTGGTTTATGATCGTGTTGGAAAGAACAGAATACCACTTCCTGCATGTGCCTATCATGCAATAAGAAGCAAGTTTCAACCTAAAGACAGCGATGAATGTTTTGTTGGGTTTGAAGATGAGGATGAGGAAATGGATGATTAAATTAGAAAATTTCTACAACATAAAAATATAAATATCATGTAATGGTATTTCTTCTGTTTTTTTGGACAGTCGAGAACAAATTTGTGGTTCTTCATCGGGTTTTTGCATAGTCGGCAACGTCTGGGTTGCTTCTCTGCTGGTACAGGTCTGTTGACTGGGACAGCCTCACCCACTGAAACATAAAAAAGTCAAACTTATTTAGAGCAAATAAAAAATATCTTCAGTAATACCACAGCCTATTGCTAAATGAAAATATTTTATTTGACCTAAATACTATAATACCAATAAAATATACCTGGTTCAGTTCCAGAGACCTCTTGCACCACCATTGACTTCCTTTTTTTCCACAACTGCAATGCTCCATTTCTAGATTGCTTCTCCAACATAGTATTCATGGGCGCTGGTGTCATGGCTTCCAATTCCTCTACGGCTGCAGGCAACTTTTTCTCTTGTTTGGCCTCAATAAAAGTTGTGTAAATGTCTTCAATGTAATCTGTTAACAAAACAAAGATAAGAAATACATGTAAGTTAAGGTCAAATATTTTAGAGCTAGTAGGTATACCGTTTTTATACCATGATTTGGCTTTACTCTAACACTGCGAACAGTTGCTTCGCCGTTTTTGAATTTGGGATAAACTATCCTAACTTGTTCTGTCCCATCTTCGCTGTGTCGGACATCACGTTGAAGGTTGTAGTTAAAATGGACAGCTGCAATTATGTGCCTGGAAAAAAACAATTTCAAGATTTAAAAAAATTAACTTTAATGTACTTTGTATTGACTGCTTTTACAAGTGCTAGGCTCTAAAGTGTGACCACTGTTGTATTAGCATGGTTTTATTGTTCTTCTGATGTTGATTTGATATTCACCCAGATGAAAGCATGCAAATACACTGTCACCAGTCACACTTTTGTGCCTTACATTATAATTGCGAGCTTGACTTTATTTGCACTATTCATTGTACAGACATATTTATATTCATTATGTCCATGATCATTAACTCAAAGTGCACACAAAGTACCCAGAGTACCTTACTTAGAAATGTATAATTCATTGATGATTTACCTGCAGTACATCCCTTGATAAGAGTAGGCTGTCATTTTTGGTGCATACTGGTTTACAACAGAGTGAAAACCCTCTAAACAACTTGTCTGGGCCAATGGTGATGCCTTCTTGATGCCCTTCATCAATGAGGGTTTTGTTAAGACAGAACACACTTCGTCGTAAACTGGTGTATCTACAGAAAAAGACATTGCATCAGCAAAAATAAGATTAAAAGATTGAGGTCCTTTTGAACTTCATTCAAAGACCTATGAAAATGGAGTAGTGACATGATATGGGCAAAAGTTTTATTGGGTTAAAGGGAGAAAGCATTCTCTTTGAACTCACCATGAATAACCCTGGTTTTGCTTTAATTAGCAATGACATACATACCTTCTTCAAGCCATCTTCTATCCCCTATTAGCTCCTCATGTGCACACTCATTAAATTTGTCATTTTCTAGGTCAGAATGCTTGTTGATGATATGGGACAAAAATGAAACAAATTTGGCCCATATCAATTCCCCATCTCCAGATGGCGTGGACGTGGCACTCCACAGCAGGTGATTTTCGCAAGGCTTGATCCAGTCGGACAGACATTCCCCATCTTTCTCCTTGCTGATCTTAGTTAGGACTTTGTGTACCTCTAAAGAAAATAAAAATAGCAATAAGTTTTATGATATTTGGAACAAGATAAAATTGCATAATAGATGCATAATAACTGTAAATCCTTTCTCATAACTTTGTTTTGAACTCTGCTTTGACATGCTGGCAAACATTAAGCAATATTCCTTTTAATATGATTCCAAATACTCAACTCTTTTGCAGATGCCACAGATCAAAGTAGTGTTTGATGTTCTTAAAATTTTCCCTCATGAATTTTGCAATGGACGTATGGCGATCTGTGATAAGGGAGTCGAAAGCAAGTCCAGATGCCACAAGGCTTTCCATGCATTTTCTAAATGCAAGGGGCTCCATTGCTTGGCTGTTACCTGCAACATTTCTCTAATATAAAAACAAAAAAAGTGTAAAGAACAGACAAATTATCAAGGAAAAAAAGAACCATCCACCTTAAGACAAAAGAAGTCCCTGAATTTGTTAGCCAACATTACCAAGGTTTGTTGTTGCAAGTATACCTCTGTTTAGAGCCCTCCCCACCCCTGTGTGTGGGCAGTCCCTTGTTCCACTTACGAAAAAACATGAATGCAGGTGAATAACTAAATTCCTGGAATGTTTGCAAATTATTATTGTTTTTATGCATAATCATTTTGTACCTGAGTTAATGAGAAGTCAAAGATAAGGGGAACAGTACAACAGAAAATGGTATATGCACAGTACTTGGCACTATGGCTCATACTATCGTGGCGCCCATCTCCAGCAATAACCAATGGCTGCCCTGTTTCTTTCAGCTTGGCGAACATGTCTTGCTGATATTTTTTCCAGTATAAATGGATTGTGGGAAACAATTTCGTCTGTCAAAAAAAGTGAAAGAAGCTTTCAAATTGGTTATTTTTATTATGTAATTACATTTGTGAGCATAACTAGTTAGTAGTAGCAGCAGTAGTAATAATTAGTAGCAGCTGTTAGAAGCTAGCATTTATGTTATTATTAGCATTAGCATTATTTTCTTATATGCACATAGAAAGGCATTACACAGACAAAATACAGTCACATGCACATGTACTCACAGCTTGGTGCTTGAAGTAAGTCTTTAGGGTAATGCAAGCCAGGCCCATGTTCTTGAAGACTTGAATGACTTTTGATGGAGAGGCCCCTGAAACCAAGATCGAAAAGCAAAGCAAGAAATTCATGGCTGGCATCTTGGTTGCTGTCATGTTAGGCTGGCTTTCCCAGGTATTCCTTGGTGATGGACAATGGGGGTTGACACATGGTGGTAATCTGGACCATTGTTCCAAGGGCAGTGGACTCTACAAAGGGCTTCTCAGTCTTGCATGCAGGACATATATTGAACAGCAGGAGCAGCCTAGACAGGAACACTATAAACTTTGGCTGGGATCTCAAATTGTCAGAGTCCTTGGTCCTATAACATAAGGGAATACAAAATGAATATATGTTGGCCAGGCCTTACAAATACATTCATTCAAGAGTTTATTATTGCTCTCGAAATAGTTATTACGAAGGGCACAAATCCTTTTCTGGAAACAGATTGTGTAGAGTGTTACACCTAAGAACACATATTAGACATATATTAACAAATAGCTATTTTCTTTTTGCTCTTTTCTATTTTCTCGTTGGTGAACCTAACTTACTTTATGACTTGTGGTTTTTCATCATCTTGAGTCGTTTCTGCATCCATCATATCTGTCTCCGTTTCAGTTTCGGTTTCCGAGAACAATTTATACTCTGGAGAAGAAATCTGTGGTTCTTCTTCGATAATCATATCTTCGTCCTCGCCCTCGCTCTCCACAGCTACGATTTCATCATGAACAGGTTCCTCGGTGGTCACGTTCTCTGAAGTGGCTGTCATGCCAGAACTTTCAGTTACAGGTACTGTGTATGTGAATAAAACCTTGCTTCAATACCGAAACAAAATAATAATACTATGGACTTAAGTTTCAAACCTTTTAGCTCCCGAATTTTAGTTTGTTGTTCTTCTATTTTCTTTTTTAGGTCGATGATCTTGTTTCGGAGCTGCCGATTATGACTGGACAATTTCTTGCAGCCCAAACACTCTGGTGTTTGACAGGAAGCATCATGAAACTACAAAGGAAGAAAAATTATGTTTTTAGGATCGGTAAACAAGTTTTGATCCTGAGAACTAATACTTTATCTGCAACAAACGACTTACAGGCTGTTCAACAGGAGTAGAGAAGTCGGCTGGTTCACTGTTACTAGAGCAACATGTTGTCGTATTGTCTTCTGGCGTCGTCGTTTGTTCAGGATCTTGTGGGTCTTGCTCAGTACCCGGCACATGGTTATTTTGATAAATTGTTTCCTTCAGCAATTCCCTTACGATCTACATGGACAATAAAGACAAAATTGTGAGCTGAAAACAGATCAAGTTAAGCAAAAAAGAACATGACATACTTACCCGGCGATGCCCTCTCATGGAGCTAGAAGCATTGTTGACTTGTTCGCTTGGTTCTTCGTCTTGTTTCTTGTGGATGGATGGAACAGCGTCTTCTTTTAAGACAGTACTGGGTACAAACGGCGTCCCAGGAATAGATATAAAACGGCTTTCAAAGTCCTCGGCCCGAAAATGCTCTGAACAAAGTCGAGAGTTTGCAGTCGGTGACCATTTTGCACGCTTCGTGCGGATAAAGTTGACCCACAGTCGTCTTCGTTTCTTGTCTGACTCGTTGTCGTTGGGAAATTTATGAAGTCCGATGTTCTTGGAAGTATCAGGAACATTCGAACACCCCCCAGCAACACATCTGTACGGCATATTCTCTTTCGAAACGCGACATAAACTAAATAAGAATACTCGAATTGCGAAGAACTGTGATGTTTACTACTACGAAGCTGTCTTTTACCAGTGTTTATGCAAACCCGTCTTACTCGCGCTACGTCATTGATCCAGGACCTCAAGTCATCAATTTGCTCGGCCAAAAAAGCACAGGAAGCTCAAAACATGTTCTTTCACCTGTTTTTTTGCCTTGGGAAAGTGTCAGAAACGGTAAAAAACGAATTTTTTTTTTGAAATTATTATTCCCAGAGGGTTGTACTTTTCGTCCAAAAAGTAAAAAAAAATGGGTGATAGGCACTTTAAAAGATGATGAAATCATGGTTTAAAGTGATTTGTTTGTTCAAATATGGCGACTGAAGTTTCCTCCCTTGTCAGAATATATAATCATCGCCAGAAAACTCGAATCATAGTGGGAGGTGCTTATTTAAGTTCACTCGGCCATATCAAATCATCTGTCAATCCTCGTATTGTCTGAGCGTATACCTGATTGGTTCATGTGCTCGAAGTAATTAGCATAATCTAAGGAATTCAACCGGAATTCAAAATGGCGGCTGGTCGCGAAAGACGAGAAAAAGGGTTTTATTCAACTTTAAACAATGTTTCTTCTGCGGATATTCTTCCCAAGTCTCAAACTACTAGAATCAAAGGAAAGGGGAGACTATGGGAAGTGGAGCGACTCATCACGAAGCGAGAAAATGTTACGGTGAGTTGAATTTCTTTGTTTCTGGTAATTGATAAGCATACATAATTCATAAGTAAACTTATTGTAGTGCTTATAGAATTCTGCTTATGTGCTATTTTTATTCGCTAACAGGGGACTACTGAATACTTAGTTTTGTGGCGGGGATATTCTCCTTTCGATTCCACCTGGGAACCAGAAGAAAATATTTCACTTGATTGTGTCCGGTATGATTTATTGATTTTTGCTGCTTACAAGCTATTTAAGCTTTTATTATGTATTGAATATTTACAGCAGCATACAAAAATAAAACACCACTATATATACAATATATTTAAAAAATGGGGAAGTTTTCTGTGGTCAAAGGTGCATCATTTACTAATCGCATTTTATTGATTTCCTTTTCAGGTTTTTCAATAATCCAGTAATTGAGGAAACTATCATTTTTTCAGAAGTAACTTCATTCAGGGTTGCGGTTGAGAAACACCTTAAATCAAAATCAAGGCTTCCAGTAACCATCTCATTCAGGGGAGACGTTTATAAATCCCTTTTTGAGGGAAAATGGACACTTCATGAGAGATGGCACTTGTTAGAAAAGTCAGCTTTCCCAAGGAAGTATTTTCCAGAGTTTTGGGATTACTCTGCAGATTCCCATGGCCAGGGGATAAAAGTCTTTTACCCCATGAAAGTTAGATCTTGTATCTCCCGGTCACCCAAAAAATATGGTGTACTTGAAGGGCACCATCCAACACCAAGAGCATTTCAGGAGAAATTGACTTTTTCTTTCATAAAAGTAGCTCTTGGTGATGATTCTAATAATTAACTTATACCCTTTAAGCTTATATCTCTTAATAAGAATTCATAAATGAATACTGTATTATAAATAATCAATGAACAAAGCACAATAGAAAATCTTAATCATATTCAAGTCTGTAAATCAGATACAGACTCATCCTCATTTGCATTCCACTTAATAAACATAGATATTTTGGCACTATGCTGATATGGCTAGCCATTATAAATGCCCATGACGGTCTCCTACTTGCATACTATGTATATATATTACTCATACATGTCTTATTGTTTCTTGGTTCGTTTGGCATTTTCCCCCCCTTTTCTTGAATACACAGCTTGCTTTCTTTTTGCTCTATTATTTTGCTGGGTAGGTGGCTCAGCCATTACAGGAGGTGCTTCATTTGGCAAAACTTCAGGGACCTTGTCATAGCTGATTCTCTTGCGTGCTTTGCGTTTTGCTTTGATGTTGGTTTGCCAGTATTCTGAACTTTTTTTGGTATATTTTCTGGGCTTTCTCTCCCTATGCTTCAAAGCATTGATTCTGAACTCAGCACTCAGGATTTCAGCGGGGTCATCAGTGTGATTGCTCTTTCTTTGTATTATTTTCCGAGCATCATCATTGTTTTTTTCCACACCTGCAAGTTTATGTATCAGCATTATATTACTTGTGCTTAAAAATTTAATGTAGTTATGTTTCAGTTCATTGTACCTTGGCCACTGAACTGTTTTATATTTTTGTGCAACTTCACCATTTGTGGGATGTGGTATGCTGCTGCATGCATATAGCATGTCACACGTTCTCTGGCATATCCAATCCTTTTATGCCCCACTTCAGCAAAGGTGTCAATCCATTTTTTCATCTAGAAAGAAATTTCCTTTAGCATTAGGATAGCAGACAAATTTTAAATCTTGTGATTTGCAAATTACCTTTTGACGGTATTTATCAATGTTAGTTGGTTCAAAGGAAGAAATGAAGTCAAAGTACATATTGGCAAATTCCTATAAAAAATACAGCAAATAACTTTATATCATATTTTGTTAGCTTCAATTGTTTGGATTAAACTTGGATTTAAATTGAAATTTGAATTAACATGGGTACCTTCCACAATTCTACTACTGTTTTTGCAGTATCCTGTTGTATTACAGTCTCCAATTTGCTGGGAAGATCTTTCATAAGTTTCTTCCTGTCATCCCCCATTAAACTTGTCCAATCCCAAGTACCCGATCCTTTTCCATCTGCATTTCTTTTTTCCCAGACTGAGAAAGAAACCCCACAGCTATTGATGGTATTGATGAGCTTGTCAATATGGATTTTTTGCTTTCCACTCACATGGCTGAGAAAACTCTCCTTATCATCCCACTGCATTGCATCTTCAATAAGGTTACCAATTAAAATATCTGTTATGCGGAGCATTAAATGTAGTTCATCCAATATTATGTGATCCAGTGGGATATTAAGGAGAGGTGGAAATGCACAACAGTAGTTTTCTTCCTTTGATTTGCAGGCACATTCATGCAGTTCCTCCAGTGTTCTCTTGAGAGGTGCCTCATTGTAGTACTTGTCTGGCTTGGTCATGTCACCCCTTAAGAAAACAATAATTATTATTTATCTTTTTTAAAGTTTTTTTTTTTTTTTAATCAGCATGTGGATACATTTACTTGTCGTTATCCTAACAACAATGAATAAAATATGAAAGGCAAGCTAGGGTACTTAAGCATATACCTGTCTTTCTTAAAAACTTTGCACCACAAACAAGCATAGTTGGAATTAGCTACAGTGAGGCCCATAACCAGCAGCAGGAACTGAAAAGATAAACGACTTACGCAGATAAGGAAATACAACTTTTTATGCTTAATACCTAGTCCATAAATATAACATTTTATTGCATGGAATATGACTGTATACATGAAGTGTACCTTGTAATCACCTCCAAGAAACATCTCTATCTCTAATTGTTTGTTATCCACAGTTATGTAGCCATCCTTTATTATATCATTGACCTCATCAAAAATGTCCTTAAAGCTGCTTTCTATAGTTTCTCTGCTTTCAGGGCCATTTACTACAGCTATGGTGTGAGTACCTATGAGATAATTTGAAATTGTTTAATCAAATTCCTATGAAAAACACTTTAGTTCATCTTATAAATTGTACAAATCTAGTAATATTTACCTTTTGATGATAATAGATCATCTGTACTCTGAAGAATTGAAAAGCTGAGCAATATAAAATTACTCGCCCTACTCATTCTGGCACCATCACCACTCAATTTAACTTTCACCTTCTCACCTTCTTGAATCACATTGGACTTTCTCTGTAAAGACAATGATTTACTGATGTAAGTAAATTAGAAACCTTCTAAAGAGAGCATTACAAGTACGGCCTCCACAATCTGAAAATAAAAACAAGACACAAATATGTACATACCATTTGTTGAACTTGATCAGTTAGTAATTGTTTGAAATGATGCTGTGCACCTGGGGCCTTGCCTGGGGTAGAAGTAATTATGCAGTTCTTGTTGAGTTCACTTCTACATTGTTTAATCAAGTAGGACTTGGGCAATCCATCTATGGTCATGGACAATTCATGTAACAATTCATCTCCAACCCCAAATTTATCAAGGAGGTAGAGAATACTCTCGACCCTGGCTTTATCATCCTCATTCAGTTTAGAGAATTGTGTTTGTGGTGAAGACTGATCATTCATATTAGGGGAGCTGGATGTTGATGACGTTTCAGAGCTAGAGGGTGGTGTAGCAGGTAAAGTTTTGTCCTGTGTCAATGATGCATTTGGGGAAGCAGAGGAAACTAGTGGTTCTGTAGGAGATGAGCTGTTGAATTCAATATTGTATGTCTTGGAGCTGTCTGGATCCTTCAACTTTAGGCAGTCAAGCTCGAGCCCAAAAAGACTACTGAAATACAGAGCCTTTTGAGCTCTTGATTTTAATTCCTTTAATTTCTTATTTTGGGCTTGAGTCGACTTAAGCTTAGGAATAGCTGTGCCCCTGACTTGACAATACTGGTCTTTTTCAAGTTGCCTTATATATTTTTTCATTTTTTCATTTTCCTCTTGGCAGATATTGAGAACTTCTTTTTCCTTGACCATTTCCATGAAAAGTTCCTGTTTTTTCTTTTCAATGTCAGAATATTTTTCTTTTAATTCCTCTATTTGGCTCTCTGCTATCTGCAATTTTTGTTCGAGGTCGCTGAGTTTTGATTTCCATTCTTCCACTGTTATAATATTTTTCAGAATTGCAAATTTTTTCCAGCTTTCCAAAAGTTGTTTTCTCTTTTTCAGATTTCCCATTTTGTTGAGGGCTTTCCTTTTGTTTTCAGAATCAATAGCAATCCTTGAAAACTGTTTTTCTAGTCGAACACTTTCCTTATTTAGTCGAAAAGCATCTCCAGGAATGGTTAAATTTATGAGTTCGATGTACTTCAGACTCTGAGAAGAACAAACCATGGTTCGTCTCCATGCAGCAAGGGCCTCCATTCTTATTTTTAACCAGAAAACTACATCATTGCCGCTTTCGCGTTGCTCCAAGATATAGTGGAGCTTTGTGTTGGGGCATTCAGTGAGAGAAATCAACTCTTTTCCTTTATATACATCAGACATTTCAAAAAATTTCCCGAAGTTATTACAAACACAATAATTTTGGCACACTAAGATTCGCGGTTTTTTTTAAAACTGCAAAGTCAGATGGGTAAACTAGGGTTCAGTCTCTCTAGGCTTTATTTTGAACGCCTAGCACAATTTATTCAAGATGGCTGCTTCGAAAAAGAAGATAGCAAGTAGAATTTGTATATATCAACTAATGAATTACCATAGAATTCGGCGGTGACTTGCATGTTTAGATTTGGAGATTTCCCTGGACAAATCAGGCAAGCTCTTAAGTTCAAGTATTTTTGGGCGTTTGAATAGTTTGAATAGTTTTAAATGCTATTGCATAATAATTTAAATTTCTAAGAATTTTAATAATATCGTTTTGCACCTGAAAGACCACTGTTTTGAGTAGTACAAAACGTTAACATAATATAAAACACATGATAAATTTAGATTAACAAAATTAATCACTATTCTCTTTTCCTCTTGTTTGGCGGAGCAGATGGCGGTCCCTTCGAGGTGCAAGTTGGTATGATAATAGACCATTATTTAGACTAAACATTGAGGAGTTTGGAGGCGCCGCCTAATAAGTGATGAATTTGATGAGATCATTACGTCCCTGTAAGAAGGAATAAAATATAATTAGTAAACGCCGCTACATCAAAAACTAATGCAAAACAAATCTCTTTCCAAATCTATTACAGGCTTACTTTAATAATGGATAGGTATTAAAGTAATAAAAACATTGACATAAAGAAATATGTTTCTCACACTTCCATTTCAGTCTTGTTGACGATTTAGATGCACAGCATAAAGAATTTTTATGGAAAGGACTTACCATCGATCATCATCCCAGATGCCAAGATTTCTGGGGATGTGGGAAGTCAATGCTCCAGAAACCTGGGTGTGTTCTGGGCAGGCCTGTGCTCAGATCTGTGTCTACATGAGGTCTGCACTCGCTTCTCCCTCTCCTCGTGACTGTATGAAGATAATTATGTTTCAGCAGGTGTGAAAGATACATTTTAAATCATTCCAGAAATTACCTACACTAACTACTAAATTATTTGGTTTGACTTCAAGATTTTACTATGCCTCAAACATCCAAATATAATAATAAGCACCTCCAGGAATACAGGACATTTTTCAATATAACATACTTTTCAAAATCCAGGCCATTAAGTTAGAAAAGAATTTCTTCAGAAACGCCTTCATGGTTTACCTGAAAAAAATCAACGCAACTGTTATTTTAATGCCGTTCTTATGTGGTGTTGAAATAAATGGCTTTAATTCACTTACCAAGGCATATTCGTCTTCAAAATGTTCACATCAATTTGAGAAAACCGGGCTTAAAGAAGTAATAAATAATAAATTTTATCATATTATTTCTTTCTTATCAAAATAAATTCTCGCATGATTTGTTTCCTAAGAGAGCTGCTATTGCTTAATGATCATGGTATCTTTGCATTTGCTCTTACCCAATCATCAGTAGCAAGAGCTTTACAGCTTGGCTAGACTGTCTTGAGGATGCCCTTTACATTTTTTAGCACTAGATACATGTCTTTGGGTGGAGGCAAGTGAAATCTATCTTTATAAAAAAAGTAATAGTGCCTAATGAACACTGCCAACATTAACTGGAGATAAAACTTGTAGCACATTATCTGTACCTTTGACTGGAAGAAATGGACATATTTTTTTCTTTAAGGGGACTATTATGAAAATTGGTGAAATTTTCAAAACATCGCTATTATGATCAATATTACTACCTAAGCGATAACTTAATTTCACGACATGCTAAATATTTTATGATTTCATGTTCATGTTCTTGATGTCGAGTCTGTAGTTGAAAATAAAAACATTAACATAACAACAACAAAAAAATGTTATAATATTCCAAGATGACTTAACATGAAAAAGATAAATTTTTTTGTCAGAGTCGGCAAAAAGATAATTTAACCTTAAAGTGTAAGAGAACTTTTTGAAGTCTCGAACTAGAGGAAAGTTAGACACCGATATAGATGGTGTTGGTACATATTTCAAGCTGTTAGATAATGAGCTAAGCTCGTTGTCTGATGAGACTTTCCCAGAAAGATTTTTTGTGTATTGGTTAGATAAAATCATATTTGCAACTTGTTTAGCTTTAGATATTATGTGTGACTTGCGCTTTTAAGAGTCAAAGTCAGTAAGAGAGACATCTAAATTGAAGCTGTGTTTGTGAGCTATGATGTGGCGCCAGCATTTCTAAAATGAGGGCATTTACAATGCTCAAGTCATTGAGAAACCAAAACAGGTATCTCCACCACTTTCTGGACTTGAGTCCGACAGCATAGTAGCTGAGAGATTGATCACTGCGATTGATCACTGAGTAGCTCTTTACTATCGGAGTGCCAGGCGCATCGATTATTGTCCCATCTCATTGTTTTTGTCTCACAGTGTCATCTCCAACAGGATTTGACTGGCTGCTTAAAACGTTAACAAGCCTCTTGTTCTTCCAAACAGCTGCAACAAGAATGTTCTTTGGTTTGAACAAGGATTCGCCTTTAGGCGCTTCACGTCGGGTTGTTTTTTTCTAACTCCTTAGGATAACCCGAACTGTTTGCTTTTATCATTCCACATGAGTAGACTTGGTCTTTCAATAAATCTTCAGCTAGATGAACTGATGTGAAATAATTATCACAGAAGACATGATGGTTTTTGCCTGTGATTGTCCGCGTTAAAGGTCACGGTTGCCTCATTGACCAACTTTCTGCTTACTTATTGTAGCAATCACTTCTTCATTTAGTCTCAACTAGGTGTGAAGTAACGTCCATCAATTAGTGAAGTGTTAATCCTGTTGTCAATATATAGGTCTATTTTTTGTTATCGTTTTTTATACATCGCCTGCAGATACTTCAAACAAACTTACCCTGTTACTAAATACGTAAAACCAAGATTCCTAGTACTTTAGTACTTTATTACAATTAATCAATCTTGACTACGCTTTCCGTAGAAATTACCTAAACCTAACTACAGAAATTATAATTATAAAATATTAGTTTCACAAAAAAAGATTCTACTATACCGTGAACCTCCAAATATAAGCACCTTCAGAAATACAGGAAAAAGCCCATAATGCGGTCCTATATTTGGAGGTTTTACTCACAGCAATTTTAGTGCGCTTTTCTTATATCTCTTTTTGCTACTTCCTACTTCTTCTCTTTCTCCTCCTCCTCCTCTTTTTTTCTGTTTCAAGGAAGTTAATTCTCCTCCTCCTCTTCATTCTCCTCCTCCTTTTTTGTTCTTCTGTGAGAGGAGGCAGCGGTTCATTTGTGGCTGTAGTAAAAAAATGTCATTTATTCATTTAGCAAAACAAAATTCATTTAATATCTCAAGATCCTTATCCTCTTTTTCCCTAAAGTATATAAAGTCAATAGTGCTATATTAATAAGAATTTTGCACATCTATGAATCTCATACGCAAAGACTTAAGCTTCTTTTACCAAATGCTCTAACGGATCACGTGACCTCCAACACCCACCAAAAAATTCAAGCCGCTACATCAAAATCTATTGTGGAATAAATACCTTTATCTTTAAATTTAGTACTGTACATTAATAATGGATACGTATTAAAGTAATAAAAACCTTGATCTAAAGAAATATATTTGTGGCACATCCTTATCAGTCTTGTTGACAATTGCAATGTGCGGCATGAAGACTTTTTACGGAAAGGACTTACCATCGATCATCATCCCAGATGCCAAGATTTCTGGGGATGTGGGGAAGTCAATGCTCCAGAAACCTGTGGCTGTTCTTGGTGCAGGCCTGTGCTCTGATCTGTGCCTGCACGAGGTCTGTGTCCACTTCTCATTCTTCTCGTCTCGTGACTGTATGACGCATAGTACTAGATTGAAGATATTTATTTTTTAGCAGTTGAGAAAGATTCATTTGAAATCATTGTTCAAGATAAATACTTTCTGCTTCACAATCCCTACATGTGTATGCGGGATCCTGCCATCTTGCTCTTCCTCGTTTATACATACTGTATCAAGAGCGCCACACAAATAAAGTGGCGCGACTTTGTTTATGTAATTTGTAGGTAGGTTTACCAATGTAGCCGAACCAATCAGAAAAGAGTGTGCACTGACAATATCCTATCAATCACATTATATTATTAGAAGAAAGCATTCTTTATTTTGCTTGCTGGAAGTGATCTGTTCATCATCGTGGAGTTTCACAACTCTCCTTAGTCAACTCACGACTGAAAGTGGCCGGAACTGTGTTTATGTGATGCTTTATTGTAGGTCGTACTAGGAAAACAGCTAATAAAAACAGTGCATCAAGAACGCTACCTGGCCATTTGGTTACTACATCAGAAAATACTACTGACAATTGTTGGACCTATTGGACTGATCATTATAGTGTTCTTTGATCTTTGATGCAATGTGTCCAAGACTACAGCGAGGAATCAGACCTTTGGAGCAAAATATCAGATCTTTGGACTGATTCCTGATGAGCAAAATTTAAAAACTTCTGCTATATACATTAATTATACAATGCAGTGCACCTGGTTGCAAGCGGTCTGCAAAGATGGCGAACCTTGGAGGTCCATCTTGGCGAATGCCATTTTCAGCCATGAACTTTAACTTTTTCTTTATTTGATTTTCATTGTTCATGGTTAATGGGTCCCCTGAAAGAAAACCAGTCACATATGCCAAGAAATCTATGATAAATCAAACGTACCTTTATCTCGTGAGTTATGTGAGGAGGGAAATGAGGTCCCATTAAATTTGTCACCGAAACAAAAAGATAAAAAGTATCATAGTACCATCGATGTAAATGACTAATGTATAAACATTATTGTTTATTTTGTGCAAACCTTCTGTCTTCTGACCCAACACTTACTGTTGCCCCAAGGATTCCCCGTTTGCTAGACGTATGGCTGCCAGTTCACCCTTCAGGAATTGAAACAACTGATAATTAATAAAATCTAAAACAGTTGACAATAGATGCAATATAATGACTAGTATATTACAGTATATTACCTTTCTTTTTCAAGTTTGAAAGTTAGCTATAGTGGGATGATCGTGAACTTGCGTAAACGTTAGCTTTGTAAATGTCTACTTCTTTCCCGGAGACATAAGTTGGTATCTTAATTTCGATGGAAGAGAACGTTCCTGTCAATTTTTAGATAAAAGAGAACTTATTAATGACGTTACTGTTGAAATATTGAAATATTGAAAATACGAATAATATTCATTACAATCGCATCCAGTAACTCACATCAATAACCCTGTGTTTTTCTGGTTGAGTTTCGGTATCAGTGTTATCTGAAACGATATTTTGGTTTATTTTTGTGTAATTGCTTTGGCAATGTATTTTTTTCTTTACTTTAAAAGATGGAAAAACTTCATGGTTTACATATTTTGATGATATTGGGTGTACCTGGAAAGTTCCGTTGGAGAGTAACATGTCCACCTCCTCTACATCTTCCTTCACGGAGAAAAGTACACCATCCTCATCTCTATCATTGACCTTTAGCATCTTCTCTTAACCAATTCGAAAGGAATGTTTCTTACTACATTCAATCAAAGAAACACGTTTCTCTCCCAGAAGCCTTTTAAGAATTTTGTACCCTTTCGCTTTTTTGACGAGGCCGGGTGTTTTCTTTCGCACGTCCGCCACTTGCGCTTGGTTGTGGAATGCAAAAACCATGGTACATGTCATAGTGTTGTCAGTTTTTGCTGTTAAACACTCCTTAGTTTCCTATGAGACAAAGAACAAGTTTGAATACATAAAAAAAAGAAAATATTTAAAATGGAGCATCATAACTTGAAAATGTGAAAATTAAATAGATGAAATTTGTTTCAAAGAGTATCTTGTTCCTTTTTACAAGTCTGGGCAGATCTTTGTTCAAGGCTGTTTCGTTTTCTATTAAAAAACTCTGATCTTGAGTGAAATCAAATCTCATGGAACTGTATATATTCTTTAAAAGAAATGAAAAATGGTAAGAATGTAGATTGCTGAAGTAATGTGAAACAGGTTGTATTTAACCTTATGCATGCATCAAATTTACCTTTTTCCTTCCTTGGAGTTGGAAGCCATCACAATGCTCTTTGAGAGCGCCAACAAACGAGTTCTAAGTTAGCCCTGTGGTAAGCCACTTTGTATTTGAAGAAGAAACTCTAACAAGGAACTTGTCATGGTGGGGTCGTCTAGGAGTGTGGTAATCATGGTGCTTGTGAGAAGGGACACCAATACTCTCCTCCGGCTTCAAGAGTAAAACCTTAGCACAAATAAAAGCATGTGAGAGTATGCGTTAACATTGACGGTCTTAACTTACATTGCAGCTGTTTTTCTAATACTTGCTGTTCCACTTGATGGTTCTATTTAGAAATACAATTGTTGTAAGAAAAAAAATAACCTGACCTTTTTTCATTGCTGTAAGTCAGCTAAACTGATACCATTTACCAAACTAAATTTTAATATACCTTTTCTTTCATTGCTCTTCGCAAGATTTCACTTCTTGCTTCAAATTCTCTACTTCTGCCTTCAGCTTCTCCATCTCCATGGTGATGGTTTGCCTGAATGACTCCCATTCACTCCTATAGCCATTAGTCAGCCGGACTTGTAATGGTGGTGTTGAGCTGAGTGAGGGTGTGAGTGATTCTTCTAGCATGCTTGTGAAACTGGTGTTTTGAATAATTTGTGTAGTGCATATTAAGTGGTGTACTATATCCTTGTGGACTCTGTTTCTGGTGTATACATTGTATGTGGTGATATGTTGGCCATGATGATATGTATTAAGTGTGTGATGTGCTGGTGATTCATGTACCATAGTAGTCTTTGGTGCATGTTTGTCAATGTTTGGATGCTAAGTCAATGAAATGGTAGGAGGAAGCTGTGCTTCAGAGTTTGGTGATAAGGATTTTCTGGCTAATGTTGGCCACCATATGCTAAAGATAACACACCTAAGGTGAGAACTGCCCTTTCTATTAAATTCTGGCTGAATGATCTTGCACTAAGCAATTTAAGGTGTCAGACACCTCAGGGATTTAAACTTAATCAGCTCAATCCTTTTTTTTTTTTTTTATTTCCTGGAGCCTAAATTGCACTGTGCATGGACACTCGGATACCAATACTACATCACTATATTTTTTATTTTTTATTAATAATCTACTTTTTGTAATAATCTAGGTCTGAGTTCAAGGTTTCCAGAATCGAACAGATCGAAGAAAAAGTGGTGTTCCTTGAAGGAAATCAGGACTGTTTATCATTAGTTCATGCCCCCAACTTTTGTGGAGTTTGTGGATAGCTTGACAGCTACATGAACAGTATGATTGATGTACCATTGATAATTACTACATGTAGTGATATTGTTACCATGTAATATATAAAATGGACCCTCTAGTCAAATTCTCTTAACTACTTTGTCTATCAAACTGTATCATTAACTATTGATTAAATTGAGCTAAAAACTCCCAATTTTTTATCAATAGCTGAAATAAATGAAGGAAAATCATTCTATCGACAATTTATATAAATAGTCTAAGAATTCATGGGAATTATTGGGAATCAAGATCTGTACTTGGAAAGGGTGATTAAAAAGTCTAAGAATTTCTGATTTACTAATTCTTAAGAATTCCTAGGAATTTCCAGTTGTGTAAGTTGGGAATTCATTTCGCAGGGGAAGGAAACAAGGAAAGAAAAATACACAACATAGCAAACATAAGTTAGATGTGAGTTTTAAAATGAAACCGTACCTCTCTTGAAAGTAGCCAGTAGTAATTTGTTTTGGTAACCAAGTCGTTTGGATTTAGTGAAGGGCCGCCGACTTATAAGATCATCCTTCAGGGACAAGGAGTAGTCGGACAATATGCTGGCAGTCACTCTTCCCCCCAGAAAGAAAGTGGGTCATAAAAAAGTAGAGTACTCCTTTAAATCAAATTTATATTAGTTTTTACATACACAGTAGGACTATAAAACCAACTAAGTTATTATTTTATGGCATTCGCTTCATAGAGTGGTACCTCCTAATCCTAATTAAAGATAGAGTTACACCTCAAAAATATTCCACCATGCAAAATTTAAACATAATGTATCTACTTTGGACACCTGTATTGTATTGTCCCTGTTATCAGCTCTTTTATGTATATCTTTGTAAAAGAGGTTCCAGTCTAGAATCTTTTAACACATAATAGTAAAACATAGTTTTAGCCAGTAAAAGTGTTTTTGCATGATGCATTGCTTTTACTGCCGGCTTATTGCTGTTTGGCCCAGCCGGATGGAACTCTGGGTTGCCACGGTTTACTTGTGGTTATTAGTCTTCCATCTCCACTAACTATTTCACAGGGAATTCAGTGGCTAATTGCAATCACTCTAATGTGTATTTATGAATTTATGGCCTAGTGAATTTGTTTATTCGCTGCATAGATCGATTCTCCTTTCTCTTTTAATAGAACTACCCCGATCACATCAAGTTCTTTAATTCTTTTCTTCACAATATTACAGAATACATTTGAGTGAACAATAATGAAGTTTTTTTTAAAACAAATGAAACAAATTCGTTCCGGCTGAGGAATGTCAACTTCACGAGCGTCGGCGGTAACTGGAAAAACTTTTGGGCGATTACAACGAGGGTGTTTCTGCAGCCAGTGTTTTTTTAAGGAATGCGTGGTTCGAAAATGTTTTCCACAAGTCTGACAAGAAATGCTGAAAGTATTCGAATGCATTTTATGAGAAAATAGCGACCAAAAACAACAAACATTTTAGTCATGGTATATGTCGAAAATACCCAATGTTCACGGCCTCCGTATGAGCCCTAAA
Source organism: Actinia tenebrosa (assembly GCF_029948245.1). Taxonomy (NCBI): domain Eukaryota; kingdom Metazoa; phylum Cnidaria; class Anthozoa; order Actiniaria; family Actiniidae; genus Actinia; species Actinia tenebrosa. Next base: position 15,327,802 of record NW_028292581.1, on the reverse strand, counting down.
TTAAATATCCCAAACTGATTTTTCGATATGTTCTAGAAGAACATCTAAATAGTTCGTGACGTGAGTTTCATTGAGAAAAACGTGGGGCACTTGATTTTTTTTGATTTTTTTTTGATTTGTTTTTGTTTTGTTTTTTTTTTTTGGCGTAACAAGGGTCAAATAAGTGTGAATACCACTCAATTCTAAGTATCATCTGACCGCTTTCAATAAATAGCTAAAACCATTATTTTATACCCAATCAAGTCTCAAACATCTCTTCTATCAATTTATAAACATATAGTTTTCATATCTTTTTCCTATTCTGCATGCCTTAGCTGTTTTTGGACCTGTTTGATTCAACTGAAAATTTGCATACTTTTGAGGTCGCCGCTAGGCCAACAGTTTTTCTCGGATTTCTCAGAATTTAGCGTTTTTTTGAAGAAAAAAAACTACACCACGTTTGCTTACTCGGTAATACCTTGCAAACCAAAAATGAGTAAAATAGAAATTTTATCTGTGACTGCGAATTCTCGATTTTGTTTCAAATTAGTGGACATCTGCTCTTAACTGTGTAAGTGGTAGATATGCTGTCGTTTTTTCCTTCGTAGACGGCGCTATTTTGTTTTCCGACTTCAAATCAAGCTTTTTTAAAGATTGGAATTCTGATTTCGATATACTTGACCATTCAAAAGCATTCGCTGGAAACTCGCGCTGGCGCAAAATGCCAACCAAGAGGCCAAAAGTAGAAGAAACATACGCATGAATTGACTGCTTTTAGCAATTACTGACTTCTAAGGTTCGTGTGCCGCCATTCCTAAGAACATACAAATCCTTCCTTGGTATATACTGGATTACGAAAGGGAATTGAGTGAAAATGTAAATTTTCATGTAATCTCGTGGTCTTTACTCCCACATACTTCTTTTTACACAAGAACCATTTCTTCACTGGATCGAGAGAAGCACCATGCACTTGTTTGGCCCGGAAAGCATCGGTCAGAGAACACTCCGCCATTGCTTTTTGGCGGCAAATGCTGCATTTAAACAGGTCATCTTCCAAATAGAACTTGAAGTTTCCGTCGTGTATTACCTTATATTTTCATTGAAAAGTATTAACATTTTACACCAGCAAGAGTTGTACTTTGCTCAGCTTCATTCATTCTTCGATTTACCTCCCTTACTTCGTTCTTGTTATTATGGGTACCGCTGACCAAAAAAACGCTGGCTATACACATGACATTGTTATGTCACGTACGTCGAAGTCCGCATAAAATTACAAAGCCAGTCAGAGTTCGATTACAAAATAATCACTTAATTAAGTGGGCCAAAGATGTATAAGTAAATTTAACCTTTCTCCACTCTATAAAATAGGGACTGCAATCCTCTAGGCTAGTCTTTCATGGGCTCCCAGGTGGAAATCTCATGAAGACCTTACAAGATCTTACAAGATCTTGTAAGAATCTTATTAGATGGAGTTCCTTAAAATAATCTTATAAGATCTTAATAAGATTTTATTATGAATCTTGTAAGATGGAATTTCGTATAAGAACCTTAGTAAGATCTTAGTATGATTTTATTAAGTAATCAATGTTATAAGATCTTGTAAACAATATTTTGTATCAAACAAAATCTTGTAAGAATCTTATAAGATATGGAATTTCTTATAAGATTCTTAACAAGATCTTAGTAAGATTTTATCATAAGATCTTATAAATAATAACCAGGTAGTAGTCATATCTTACAACATATTATTATATTGTAACAGGATTTATGAGAATCATGAATGTTGAAAAGATGGCTTTGAAATTTGTTCTGATCGAAATCCCCTTAATACATTATAACATTTATTTCTTAACAAAAATTAGAATTAAATAATTATCATAAAATATATACCTTACTAAATATTTGTTGTTGATGTTTTCCCCCATAATTAACAACCACATGAGCTGTTAAAATATACTTTGAATCTCATTTTCTACTGTTATTAATAAAATAAGGCAAGTTCAAATCTGTTCCCAGTAAACGTTTCCATTTCAAAGCCAATACACTATTTTTGAAAATTGTATATTTTGATTAATTTTCCATTTTTATAGATCTTAACAGCTAGCTGTCATGTTAGTCTCAATTCAGTGCATGAGTATCTGCCTTTATTCTTATTAATATACAATCCAATCAGTTAATTTGCATTCTTTTTAATAATGAAAAAACATTTTACCGACCTAATTACCAATTTAAGGTATCAACTTATCTTGGACTCTTTTTTTTATTATTTAAACATATATCTAAACATTTGCCCCAAAAGCTGTAAAGCTTAACAAGGGGCTCACATCCATGATATTTACAGCACAAAGAAAGAAAATTAAAATAGCAAAAGCGAAATAATGAAAACAGGAAATGAAAAAATAATTAATCTTTGGTGAACAAAAAACGTTTTGTAGCTAATATATACTTTTGTACTTCAGTGAAAAGTTCACGATTGTTTTTTAAGTCTAAGTCTCTACTGAGCCATATAAAAACCTACTAAGTTTTTGCATTTTTGAAGAAACATTTTGCCACAAACTACCACAAATCAATGCAGCTGAGGTAAAAAGAGAATTTCTCTGAGCAGCATATAAGGGACATTTAAAGAAAAAAGGCTTACCATAAACCACGAAACGAAACAATAAAATGCGAAACGAGGATTTCGCATTTTACAGATCTTGAAAATGCGAAACCGTCATTTCACATTTTACAGATGTGTAAAATGCAAAACGACAGACTGTAACCCGAGGCTTTGCAATCCCATGTTTAACTGTAAGCTTACTCACGAAATTGGATGAAAACTTTGTAGCTCCATGTCTTAGAAAATTAGAGATTACTTTGAATCTCAGTGGGAAGAACAGTGTAAACTTTCCATGTACCAAAAAGCCACAAATTATAAACTATGTTGAAATACTTCAACTCGTGTTGTTGTGGCGCCATTTTGAATGCACAGGGACCCCAATCGAAATGGGTTTTTGGCTGCCGTAAATCAAAAACAAAAGGTACTGACTAATTAGTTTTGATTGATGGCAGCGAAAAACAGTACTATTTCATAGCAAGCCGTTAGAAAATCTGAGTTCACAGAATATGGAAATCTGCAGTGATATGTACCTACCATCTTCTGAATCAGAAATAATTGCAGTGGAGGGGGTTTCACATCCATCTCTCTTGGTATAACTTGATTTATCGCTATCAGAGTCACTCTGAATTCCCAGCAACTTCCCTTTTTCTCATGAAACCAATAGTTCCATGTGGAAGAGGTGGGAGGTCGTCACTTTCATTTGAACTGCTTGCAACTGTTAAAAAAAAAAGTTAATGTATGAATTAACTTTTATTATCTATTTATTAATATATTTAAGAGCGGCTGTCCGTAAAAACCAGACCAATTCGAAATTTCGTGGCAACAGTCAAAAAATCGATTTTGTTCATACTTTGAAGTTAGATACCCTATCATATAACATTAACCCCTGTGCACTTAGTTTTGAAAAATTCTTTTTCGTTCGGGAGAAATTTGAATTTTTATGCAGATAGGCAAATATGCTAATTTGACGACTCTGAAATTGAGATAAATCACCGATCTCGTGTACAAAATACAATCAATACTTGACCTTTCTAACCTAATAAACTTCAAATATGGTATCTCTATATGCCTCACAATGATTTTCAGACATGTAGCTGTAACGAAGAATTTCTGGAAGAATTATTTGCAAGACACAGTTTTCTTGAGCTTAAAAGTACCCTCAAAACAAGTGAGAATTTTACCATGGCCGATACAACGGAAAAGCGAGATTTTCACTGTATGCGATGTCATTGTGAAAAAAAATTCTTAGGTAAATGTGTTTTTAAGCTTCTACGATCGATCAAATATACCTAAATACGTTGTTTCAGAAAGGATCGTTTTTGCATAAATTAGCAAGTAAATGACTGCCAAAATTAAAATAATATTTTTCAAACCTTTTATAAGCCGTTTGAGACATCAATACTTAGCAAATTTGAGGGATTGTTCTGAAGAAAAGGCAACATTTACTCCCTACCGCTTCACAAATCATGAATTCTAGGTGTAGTGATGGTCATCAACCCAAAACAGCGAAAGCGTTGCGTGACCACCGGCGGCGGGATAATAAATACTGTGTGTGCATGTGAGTTTTTTTTTAAATGTATCCAAAGAAATACCGAAAATACTACTTTTATTTTCCGTTATTAACTACATTTGTGCGTCTTCCTCCTTATGTTTTAGTTTCTAAAAGTATAACGTTTGTGTCCACTCTATTAACTCTGCGTATTCCTATGAAAAATGGAGGGTCCTGAAGGGGGTTGCTAATCCCATTTCCAAGCCCAACATTTACTCAAATCCCAGTTCAAATCCCTTTATTCTTAGCCCGAGCCCATTTTTGATGGTTTTTTGTTTATGAATCCCAGTGCATGATATCCTATTTTCCCAGCACCAAAGAAGGATAATACCAGCACTCATTTTACCCCTTCAGGACCCTCTAAGTACTAGCTCGGTTCGATCACAAAATGGGTTGGGGAATGAAATCAAACGAAGGTCGAAAACGTCTTAAAGAAATACAGAAAGACTATCTAATGGCCAAGTTTAACATTGGTGAGCAGACCGGACATAAAGTTGATCCTGCAACGAAATCAAAAAAAAAAAAAAAAAACTGTCATCGCTTATCACCACCGCAAGTACAGGAGTGGCGCAGCTCAACGGGGTCGAACTGAAAGCATTTTTGGCCTTCCTCGAAGTCCTTGAGGAAGGCCAAGAATTCTGATGGTATCCGTTTTTTCAGTCCTGATGGGTTCCTCACGTCTAAACAAGTGTTTTTTTTCACAATTGCCACAGAAAAATGTCGTCCCCGCCAAAATAGATGCACAAGTAGACGACAAGCTTCCAGGAAAGGCTCTGGACAAAATGAACAAGGAAGTACAGAATGCCATATTAATACAGCACCACATATCCTTGGATGTTTATAATCTGTGTGAGCTTGCTGTGCAGAACACGATGAAAAGCAACACGTGGACACCAGCAAAAAGGATAAGAAAAGAAAGCAGTCCTACGTTGACGCCACTCGTCCGCACACATCTTTTCACAAGAAAAACGACCATTTCAACTAAAGCCGTTTTATAAGAAAAAAATATTTATACCGACAGGGGGGTCCAGGGCTGCGGACCCCCCTTTACAACTCGTTATTTCCCCTTTTTTTAAATACGATATATTGCAGATAATTTTCTATTGAAAGTCATAACTCTTATGTAGGTTTATAAATTGAAAATGCAAATCAAGTTGTTATGTTTGGGTTCTGAAAGGTTACAACGTACATATATATATGTATGACCTCAAAAACGTCACTGATTGAATGTACTTTTTGGACCCCCTTCAAAAATATCCTGGATCTGCCTCTGAAACTAGACAAATGTTACCTCAAGGGTCACACACAATACGAGGGCGTATGACATGAGCCGATCTATTATTTTTGATGCGTTCGTGAGAAGAGCAAAGTTTGCATTCCTATATTACATAAATTTGTTATGCATACAAGAAGGGGATATTGTTTTAAAAGAAAGCATAGTTTAAGGGGCTTCGATATTTAAGTTTTAGTCCTCAAGTGGCTGGGCCGGCAAAAAAATTAGGTTTTTGAGGAGAACTCTTTATCCCCAATGGTCATGGCCGCCAGTAGTCACGCAACGCTTTCGCGGTTTTGTGTAGATGACCGTCACTATACCTAGAATTCATGATTTGTGAAGCGGTAGGGAGTAAATGCTGCTCTTTCTTCAGAAAAATCCCTCAAATTTGCTAAGTATTGATGTCTCAAACGGCTTATAAAAGGTTTGAAAAATATTATTTTAATTTTGGCAGTCATTTACTTGCTAATTTATGCAAAAACGATCCTTTCTGAAACAACGTATTTAGGTATATTTAATCGGTCGTAGAAACTTAAAAACACATTTACCTAAGAATTTTTTTTCACAATCTTGAACAATATCATCTTGACGTCACATACAGTGAAAATCTCGCTTTTCCGTTGTATCGGCCATGGTAAAATTCTCACTTGTTTTGAGGGTACTTTTAAGCTTAAGAAACCTGTGTCTTGCAAATAATTCTTCCAGAAATTCTTCGTTACAGCTACATGTCTGAAGATCATTGTGAGGCATATAGCGATACCATATTTGAAGTTTATTAGGTTAGAAAGGTCAAGTATTGATTGTATTTTGTACACGAGATCGGTGATTTATCTCAATTTCAGAGTCGTCAAATTAGCATATTTGCCTATCTGCATAAAAATTCAAATTTCTTCCGAACAAAAAAGAATTTTTCAAAACTAAGTGCACAGGGGTTATTGTTATAAGATAGAGTATCTAACTTCAAAGTATGAACAAAATCGATTTTTTGACTGTTGCCACCCAATGTCTGATTTTTACGGACAGCCGCTCTTAACTTTTTTGCGAAATTTGCTTTAGCATTTCAACTTTACCTGTAAATTCGACTCTTTGTCTTTTGTTAGGGGGTTCTGTGAAAAGTATCAAAGTAAAATGTTGTGTGAAATATTCAAATCTTTACCATGACTGCAGTACATTATTTATGTAAATTAAAAACAGGGGGAGGGATGGATAAGTTCTGGAACAACACATTCCAATCATTTACCTTCGTAAACTTTGTTTCTCCATCTTCACAGTTTTCACCTCTGACATAAAACTTGAAAGGAATTCCAATTCTGTCCATTTCATTCCCGAGCTGCTCTTTTGTGTCTTCATTTACGACTTTGTCAATAACCTAAAAAGGATAATATCATGGATGTCATAATGACTTTAGGAAAAAAATTTTTTTGGGGGGGAGGGTACTAGGCAATAATCGTTTGAAAATTATTAGTACACTACCAAAAACGAGTATTTCCGCAACAATTTTCAATTGTCCTCTCAATTGGCCAATCTTCAACTGCAAAATTAATAATTTTCACTATCTAAATAATTAAATTGCAATTTTAAATGGAACAAATCAAGTTATGAAGTACTAAAATATGACAAAAGAAAACTTACTATCAAGGCAACTTATGAGATCTTTTGTGCAATAGCACCAGATGCAAAAATAAAAAGAGCATGCTACATTGAGACCATAAACAAGTGAGAAAAATTTCCAGTCGCAACAGCAAACCCTAAAAGTAAAGATGGTAATATGAACAATAATATTTAAAACATTTATACATAAGCCACTGGCTGGGATAAAAGGGCAACCTGCAGACATCCCAAATTTTGACATTAATTAATTTATGGATTGATTGGTTGTATACCGTAAAATCCCAGCTGAACCCAAAATTGTAACTCTTCTAACAGTACCCCTTTATTAAGTCTTTCAAACCAGTCTTTTTGATCCAGGTCTTTTCGAACCACGTCCAGGTCTTTTCGAACCTCCTATTATACACTTTCGATCCATCTATATACACTTTTGATACACATACATGTACATTCGATCCACGTACATATACATTCGATCCAATACAGTTATGAAATGTTTTATAGGTGCTTAGTGTTCTCTTTCGGAAAGATTACAGAAATATCGCATTTTGATCGTTTCACCTACGAGTTGGTTCGCCTACATATACTGCAGTTCGCCTATGTATAAGTTTTGCCTACTGAAGTTCGCCTACGTATCAAATGCATTGTAAAACCTATCTATGAAGGGTCAGACAATAAATATACTGTAAAAAGGAAAACATAGTTCTCGCGTAAAGAATAAAACTTTTATGTGAATAGCAAGGCAAGAGAAACACTGAAAACTTTAGACACGAACAAGTAACTGGTAAGTGTTGTGTGACAACATTGTAAACCAAGAAAAGTCGCCAAGCATATCTTAAAGATGTGTGACACAGTAAATATATATATAAAAAAAAGTAAACAAAGCGACTGCTGTTCAGTAAAGAAAGAGAAACATTACGAATATGAGTATGATATAATATGACTGGCGGCAGTGAAAAAACAAATTCCAACTGGCAACTAGAAACCACTCAGCTCACAGAATTTTGGGAATCGCAGTAATGTAATGTTAAAACCTTGGTACGAACCTAGTTTCGAATTAAATGATAAAAATATCAATTAAATTGGAAGAACTCTAGGTACATTATAGACTACAATGTAATGCAAATTTAAAATAATGACTTACCATTCAACTTGATATTGTTTGCTGCCAATATTAAGGCCTTTTTCGGTCAACAGATGAATTTTCTCAAAAGTCGATTAAGAGTTGTAGGAGGATATCGGCCACCAGATTTGTTAACGATCTCTCCAATGAACTTTGTCATCCATAAGTTTAAACGTTCAGGCGACATTTCAGTTATCTTCATTGTGAGATCTTGAATTCTTTGAATATTGTTACATGGAAACCCAAAACATTCTTTTTTCTGCCCCCTTATTCGAATGACACTTTTGCCATTCTTTAAAAATCTTTAGGCTCCATTTTGTACTATTTCTGGTGTTTTTAAGCATTGTATCTTCCAGCCACAATTTCTCTTTTTCATTCTTTGGCTTTCAAAAGCGAGACATTTCGAAACTTGCTACAAACTGTCTGCATCGATCCTTTGCTACATACTAATATTGTATTCATACAAAAACCTTGTTCACTTTTCCCAAAGGGATGTACTTTCCACCCGTATTTTCACTATCTAAATAATTTTAAACCAATATTCGTGACAATGTCGTATGGGATATACATTCACTCACCTTCGGCTGGTGATTGTATGTCCCATGCAACATTGCCACTCGTATTGTAAATATTACTTGGTATGGTAGGTGTCTCTCTTTGCTTTTTCATGTTCTGCAATTCTTTTTTCTTTTGTGGCTGCTGCTGTTCGGTCTGCTTTAGTTAGGTGGTTTGCGATTTGCTGTTCTGCGTCAGTTTGCTTATTTTCTGTGTGTTGCTGATTTGTGATTTGTTCTTTTGCTCTGGTTGCAATTGGCTGGTCTTCTGTGATTTAGTGGTTTGTTGTTTTTTGCTGGTCTGTGGTTGACTGGTTTGCTGCAGTTGGCTGGTCTGCTGCAGTTGGCTAGTTTGCTGCAGTTGGCTGGTCTGCTGCGGCTGACTGCTTTGCTGTGGTGTGATGGTTTGCTGCTGTTTGGTGTGCTTCTTTTTTCTTGATTTATGCGATGTTCTCCTAAAAATGCGTCAAAACATGCAATAAAAAAGATTATATACTCTACTGTAATAAAAAGATATAACTAGCTAAAAACTAGTGTGAGCTGCGTCGGTGTTTCTAATGAAACAGTAATGATGAAAAGGTAAATTATACACCGTGAAAAGATGAAACAACTTACTGACGTTTCGGACGCTAGTCCTTCGTCGGAGTACTCCGACGAAGGACTAGCGTCCGAAACGTCAGTAAGTTGTTTCATCTTTTCACGGTGTATAATTTACCTTTTCATCATTACTCTACTGTAAGCGAACTGTAAATTCGTATTATTTTGATACTCACCAAGTCGAATACTTCTATCTCGTTATTACGACAAGGTTGGTCCAGCTACCCTTTTATATCCAATTATGATTAATTGGTGATCGATTAGTTGGTTGTTTTCGTGACCTCATTTTGTATGAGGCTCCAAGCTTCGTAACCACACGATTATACAATGAAAACGGACAATATTTGTCTTTATATGCTCCTCACGTCTCGTCCGATGTTGTAGACCTTAGGAAGTCAACCTACAGGGCTTCGTCAACTAAAGTGAACGTGATGAATGTGAACGTGAATGTGAATCTATGAAGGCTAGATGGTATGAACTGGTTGCATGGCATAATGTTAAACACTCAACACACTGCACAGATTCGTTTTCTGCCGAGGTGGTCTGGGTGCCACTTAAGGAATGGGGTTACCAGATTGAATGATCACAAGAATGAACACCTAACCCCCATGCCATAAATTATGGCACCCTGAAGTAAAACAAAACAATAACAAAATAACAAAAACGAGATAAATTAATGTCATTTTAGCTGAAACGTTTTTAAATAAGTAAAAATAATAAATTGAAATAAACACAATTTAATTGCGTGTTTTCAAAATAATAACAATACCTTTGTAGTCGTTCGCCGCAAGTGTATGGGCAGGCAAGGATCAGAGATAGCACTCCTGCCGCAGGTGGATGTCTATGTTGGCAAATGGCAGATAACCCTGACAGTGTTGGTAAGACACCAAGCGTGATATTTGTGCTGTAGCGCTCAAATGAATACAATACAGTATGAAATTGACACTTGGTCCCTTAGATGGACTTCCAGCCTACAAAGGGGACCAGTCCACTCAGTGTGGCCTCTTCGCATCCTCATTTCCCTCTGTGGTGCTGCAACAGACTAGCAGGTTATCTATTAACCCGCTGTGGTTGATTCAACTAATCTTTAATCAAGTCACCATGCTAGGACTGACAGATTTCGAATGTTGTTGTTCGCTATTTTTTTCTACGTAAAAGAGTTATATTCTTTATATTTCCTTCTCATTAAATCGTTCTCGAGAAATGTAACAATACCGTTTTATGCTTCGGACTTGAATAAAGACAAGTAGCTTCTATTACAGAATTTATGTAAAGTCTACTAGTAATTCAGGACTACTTCTACATGTATAATATCAGGCGACAAACTGATTGAAAGACGTATCCCTGAAAAGCCGGCCAGGATAAGAAGCAAAGTAATGTTACGCATAATGCATCCTTTTTGTTAGACAACAGCTCTCAAAGCTGCAGCTGTATATCGACTGCTATTTTTAACTTAGAATTATTTATAGCAAAATAATTAAAGAAAGATAATTAATGCACATGGCATGAAACAAAAAATAAATATTGACATCTAAGCACAACACTAATGTGGAGGAGCACTGACATATTTAAGAGTGGATTCTTATGGGAAGGGAGTATCCACGAGTTCGCCATGTGGAAGTATCTATATCTAATGAGGGCCTATTCGCAATAGTGGCACATTTGTAGCAATAAAACCCTGAAAGTGACGTTACCGCACATGCACTATATAAGTCCCATCTAACTACGATCGCGCAATATATTCTCTGTAATCATTTATTTTCAATAATTTTGATTCTCTAGCGTGAACATGACCATCACATTCAATTCATAAACTGGAATAAAATTCGAGGCAATGTAAACTACCTTGAACTAAGCATAAAATAATAATAAAGAACTTGAAAATTTTGCAGTACTTACCATATACTGCAACAAAGGTTGTCGTCCACATTGTTGATAAAAATTTCAATTGGGTAACAAATAGCAAGAAAAATGTTGTTGGAGCTTTGATAATTCCAGTCTTACATCGACCGCTGTCTTTCGGAGTTTGTTTCGTTTCGGCCACGTGACACTACAAAGGAATCTCTAGCGCCCCAAGGGTGAATTGAAAATTTTAGTTTCCATTATCATTGCCTTTTAATATGAAAACATTTCGAGATAGAAATCACCAAAAGCATTAAAATTCTTAAATTCACTAGGGAAAAAGAGGTGATAAACCAGCAATAATCACCTGTCTCCTTTGACCCTTTTTTGAACAAGGAGTATTCTTTCTTGGCCATGCTACTTAGATTTTTCCGTTTGTCCTTAACTTCTTTTGCCGTCCTTTTTTCGTTTCCCACCGCATTCACGGCTTTCATAACTTCTAACCATGTTTGCTTTTTTTTGATTCGTGATCGTATTCGTAAATTTACTTTGCAAGACATCCTCTATTTTTAGTTCTACCTTTTCGGTCAAAATGACAATTTCCGTAGGAGAAAAATTAGATGTGCGCACTTTTTTCCCTTTTGTTTCCATTTTTCCGGTTTCCCCTGACAAAGCTGCCATTTTCAACACTGCAAGCCCCTGTTGCATTATGGGATGCTAATCATGGATTAAGTCACATATAATCCATGTTTAGCTAATCGGCCCTCTTATCCAGCTTTGAACAATGGGTTTTTAACCATGAATTAACTATCCCACGATTTAACCTGTATTAGTTTAATCGAGATTTTGAACAACCGACCCCTTCAATAGCATGCAGTATCGTACTTGTTTCATCTTCTTCCTGGTTGCTGCGTAAGTGATGAATATTTAAGTTATTTGACAAACATTCTTCCTTCGATGTGACGGCGGACGTCTTCTGTGCATCTTTCTTGCATTCGATGATATGCGATGCCTAGAAGGTTGATTAGACGTCCTTTGTTCACTTTAACAATAACAGCAACTGCTGAAATCTTCTACACTTCTGACGGATTAGTACCTTGATGTGCCTGGCGATTCCCCTTCTTTAGGGAATCAGAAAAATAGCCATCAAATACAACATGTACTTCACTGGCTTGGTATGACCTGCTGTCAATGATATCAACAAAATGGCTTTCTAGATCATGTCTTGTCTTGACCCAGGTTGGCTCGCCCAATGCTGGTGCCACTGCCATTGCATCTATGATGACAACTTGGTGTTTGCACAACAAAAAAACACAGCATTGTAGAGTCGTGCTGGCTTCCATGTCTTCAAATTAGCTTTTTTCATGGGGCTCAAACCACTCATAGTACTACCAGTAGCGATTCGTTCTTTAACAAATTGGTCAAAGAGGTCTTTACCAGTGTCCTCACGCTTCAGGATATCATCTTTAATGTCGTCAGGCATGGCCGCTTTCGTTCCGATGTTGACTAGATGACTTTTTTCCTCAAAAGGGTTTTGAGTCTTGATCACTTCCTTCAGTTTTTGGACGTTATCGTTATATCTGCAATAAAATGCCACCAGCCAAAAGGTTGGACTTAGTTATCTTGGTTTTCCAGATAGTGGATCATGTGAGGTATGACAAAGGATACAAATATACGGAATATGTTTACGAGGCGGTACATACAAAGGTTACATTATTTAAGAAATGATACTACATTTAGTATGTCACTTGAACAACCTACTAAAATACATATCTGTTGGTACTACGTGTCCCATACTTGATTTTTTATACCAAACTCATACGCATAGCGTAAGGTAAAGACTAGATAAACAGATAAATAACTTAGTAAATATGATTTTAACAAATAGGAAAAACTACGAAACATTAAACTGCAAAAACGATAAGAAATATATGGAAACGAATAATTTACATTTGTGTATGAAGGAACGGACTGCGAGCACCAACTAAGTATTTGCATAGAGGGCATATATAAGGCATACAAAAGCTCCTAAGGGACTAGACTAACAATGACGAAAATACTTAGACAGAAACGAGTGAAACAAAAGCTATAGAACACTTATATAAATAAATCTAGGACAAAGAAAACTACACTAAAAAATCGGCTTTTCAGATCTAACAATATCATACCTTATGAGAACTGCAGCGGTTAAGTCATGATGTCGCTTTGAAGTTGATTTTTCTACACCCACCATGATTTCTTCTTGTGTTGCGTGTCGACTGAGCTCTGGGGTGATGGCTGATGGCTGCTGTGTTAGACTTTTCAAGCCACCTTAAGGAAAGAGATCCCATATAAATTTTACAATTGTCACAAATGGTTTTATAATTGTCTACATTAATTTTTTTGTATTATTATTTTGTAAGCATCCACTGGTTTGCAGCAGCTTTCCTTAAGCTGAAGCCCACTGTACCTCCTTTCGTCTTAGTAATTCGATTGAATGTTTGCTCAATCGTTTGGTCGACTGTCACCTGGGAAAATCTATGATGGATAGTTCATTGGACTCCAAAATCACCATTGGCATGCATGTTGTGTGCTTCTGGATGGCTTTCTTGCAGTGTCATCAGCCAAGTAGACTGGAAGGTATCTTGCACAATTAGTGTGATCATATGCAAAGAAACGGGGTAGCATCTTTTTTGTACTTTCTAAATGCATATTCCAGTTGCAGACGCGTACCCAGTAGTTACCTTTTACCACTATGGATCGAGGAAGGAGGAAAAAACACTCCGAGGAAACACTTATCCACTTGAGGGACTTTTTAGAAATTAACAGGGTAGGGGATGGGAGTGTAAATGTCAAAGTTTATGTTGAAAATGATACGACCCTCCTCATCGGATAGGGATAAAATTTCTTTGCCCTCCCCTTTGACTTGGGGGAAAAAATGTTATGCCCCTCCTCCAGAGCACCAACTTTATTATTCCAGGTTTTAGCTATTTCAGAGCGCTAATATAGCAATATTGATACGATTAAAATTGTTTTTTTTTTTAAATCATACCGTTTTGTGTATTCTGACTACCATTCATATCCTAAGAGCTCATCACTTGACTGTCCTATCTCTTGCAAAACGATGTCTTAACCACTAGAATAGTTGGATAGTGACTCATCTTATTTCACTGTCATAATCATGATCAACTAGCTCTTCTACACAGAAAGGCCTTTGGTGTGTACTTTTTGCCAGTGATTGTAAATGTATTTATTACAAAAAGCCTGAGCGCTTTTGCTATTCTCCACATTGATTTCCCTCTGTTTGTGAGCTCGACATGTAGCCAATGAAGGCTACATAGAATAGGTGTGATATGTTCAGATTTACGATAGAAAGTCTGAGAAACTGGCTGCAGCATTCTGTACCAGTTGTAATTTTTGCAAAGAGGATTTAGGCAGAACATAAAGAAAGGCATTGCAGAAATCTAATTTAGAAGAGATGAATGCATGTATGAGTGTCTCACAAGCGTTAGCACTGTGTTTCCTAATTTCGCAGATGTTTCGTAAGTAAAAAAAACAGGATTTACACATTGATGCAATGTGGTGTTCAAGAGACATATTTTCATCGAATATAACACCAATATTGCGTGCTTTAGCAGCCATTGAGATGTTATGACCCGAGATTTCGTTTGAGGCAATAGGAGGCCTGGGACGATAAGAAGAACATAGTAAAAGCACTTCAGTCTTATTATTCTCAATTTTGTTAAACGTATTCTATATTTAATATTTTTGACTTCTGTTAAGTATTCCTCTTGTTTGAAATCCTTTTTGAATATTCTGTAAGTTCTGAATTTGTTTTTCTGTGAGCCCTTTCTTCCTGAATGATTGTGCATGTCAGCAAGCCAGATTTGAATTTCTTGATCCTCTATTCTTTGCTTGATAATTTTCATTATTTTTAGTATTTGATGTTCTGTTATTTCACTAATATTTTCTCTCCACATATAGCTAAAGCCTAATTTATCTAGTTGGGATTTTATTTTCTCTGTCCAGCTGGATTTGTTAGTGATGTCTGTTAGGCTATCTATAATTGTCATATCCCATAATTTTTGATATACTTTTGAAATGCTTGTATATATGCACAAATGGTCAAAGTTTACGCAAACCGCAGTATATCTATATATATACACACACAAAATTAATTTTAAAAAATCATATAAAGTAACATATATATGAAATAACAGAATGAAATAATTTTTAAAAATGTAAAGTAAAAAGAAAAGCGTGTACATAGTTCTGTTGAGGCGTTAATATATGACTTACTCTTCTATAGATAAGAAAGTTATTAAAAATATATACATATATAATCGTGTTTTTAAACACTCACATACCTACATATGTGTACCAAACCACAACAATGCTGCACCGAAATATACAATATAACTATCATGTGAACAACAGCTAAAGCTAGTAAATAGATATAAATTTACCTGGCTCTTTCTAGTTTTAAAAGCCATTCAATTGCATGTTGATTTACTGTAAACATTGGACAACTGGATGGCGTCAAGTCACCACTGCATGAAGTGGCTGTGCCAGCACCATAAAATCTTTTTGCGGCATCACCAAGGTCCTTTGGTTCTGTCGGATTATCCACAACAAAACCAAAGATTGTATATGTAGCAACTCGTCCACAAACCTAATATTGAAAATATTCCTCTTTCATAAGTATGTATGCGCATCAAAACCAGAAAATGTTATTAGCATTCACTAATAGCAATTACACTAGTTTATATTTATAATACTTTACTTAACCTCATGGAACTAAATATTCAGTACATGCTTAAACTGTAATTTCATAATACTAATGATTATATTAAATTTTGTTGCAACTAGGAAAGCAATCAGATCAGAGGCTCTGGTCCCCTTTAAAATGCTGCAACATATCAAAGAGCTGTTTGCTATTGAAGAGAAACTTTTTTTCAGAATCAAACCTGCAGGTGTTGGATGCATCAGGTATTAATTTAACAAAATTAATTTCGAGGCAGTTTTTAAGCATGTTATGCAACACTATTTGGGGTTAAAACTGATTTCAGAACTGATAAATAATTATGTACATTTGATGTTTGAACTTTGCCTACAGTAAGAGATGATGAGTAAGTAATGAGGAAACTGCAAGATTGGAAGAAGCTGAAATTCCAATGGCAATAGCAGGAAAGGGTACTGTAAGATTTGCACTTGATTGTGTAAGTTGCAAATCTCCTGAGTTAAAATTGTTTAATTTATTCAGCAGACTAATCCTTACCCAGCAATCATAAGTAACCAATCTATAAACAGTTTTCCTAATCACTGTAGGTGATGGCACTAGTCTTAGAAGCAAGAAACACAGAAAAGATCAGGAAGTTTAATGGTAAGTACTAATATATAGACATCTCATTCTAAAAAAAGCTATACATTATTATTGGTGATCATGCATTGTGCGTGATGGCATTGCAAGAAAGGAACAATGCGTAAATCAAGGGACCCAATGGAAGCAGAAATTAATGGTGCATGTCTACTTTGACTACTGGTCCGCAACATCCATTCCATTCTAAGTAAATTCAATTAAAGTAAATATTTTTATTTTTTATTTTAGATGATGATATTGCAAGTTAGAAACAGCTTATCCATCAGGGAATGCAATGTTAGTAGAAAAGTGCATGTCTACTTTGACTACTGGTCCGTGACATTCATTCCATTTTAAGTAAACTCAATTGTAGTAAACATTTTTTTCTTTTAGGTGAATTCAAGCGAGAAACAGCTTATCCATCAGGGAACCCAATGTAAGTAGATGTCTACTTTGACTGTTCTGGTCGGCCTCTTCATCACTTCTATTCCATGTAAATTTATTTAAATAATGTACATATTCTGTTACTGTAGGTGATGAACTTGCAAACAAAAAAACAGTAATTTGAACAGGGAGTCCAAGACCAATGTAAGTAGAAAAGAATAAAGTCAGCTTTTTACTAAAGTTTTACGTCAATAATAGAAGATCAGAATGGAAGATGAAGAAGGGCAAGAAGACCTAGACATAGGCACCTCAGATTTAGAAGAACAAGAAATAGATCTAGACCACCCAGAAGAGAATAATACCAATGCAAACTATGTTGAATGTTTCACGATTGTTGGTTCACTGTTCAGCTGAACCAGTGCCAAATAATATCCGTGATACAAAGGCTTTAAAATTTGAAGTTTATCACAATGGACAGTGGCATACCATGGGATATTGTGGGGTAAAAAAAAATCCCAATTTGAAGAGAGCTCTAGTAAGAAATAGTGTTGTTGACACTCAAAATGTTTACGATTCGCATATTCCAGTATAGAACTCATATCATTGTGCCCATGGTTGCACTTACTCAAGTCAGTTGGTGAAAGGTATTCACATTAAATAAAAGTGATATAGAGGATTTTCATGGCAGCCATGCTGTAGGAAAAAGCATAGAAATTTCCTCAATCTCTTGTCATGCAAACAGATTTCCTTATTCCTGCACTTAAACATGGTTGCTGTGAAAAACCAAAACAAGCTTGAAATAGAAGCCATTGCATGAGGGGGATTTTTTCATTTTTAATTTGTGTATAGCTGCTTGACTTTGAGTGGTTTTCATTAACAAACAAAGTGCATGTTTTAAAGTGTGCTACCTTGTCAGAATCAGGGCTTAAAATAATGGCCGGACATCGGACAATATCTGCAGAAAATTGGAACTCATCTGGTCCAATCTTTTCCTTGCCGGTCATTTTGAACAGTAACGTTGAGCCAGAAACATTATTTGACAGAGCTCAAAGTAATTTGGCTGGTCTTCATGACTTGAGACTTGCTGACCGTTATTTTAAGCCTTGAGAATGATAAAATAGGAATCAAAGTCTTTTGATACTCCCAGTAAATAATAGTCCACCCACAAGTTAAATTATGACTTCACGAGTTTTTGGTTAAAAAGGACAATAAAGAGAAACTCGTGCTTTAATGTGTCCCATGTATTTTTTTGTAATAGACTAGTGCAACATATTTACGAATTTTTTTTTTCTCTTCTCTTACAATCACTGATATTTACAATTAAGCTTATAAATAATTTTGAAACTCTTAAATGGTTTCACATAATCCAAATGCAAATATTCTAAAAACTTTAAGTTTAAGGGCAAATGGGGCTCTTGGCATCTTTCAGCTGAAGTATATGAATTGTAAATTTAAATAAATTTTGTTAGTGGTCTGCACTGTAACAAAACAGCAACAACTAAACAGTTCTGTTGTTTGGATTTGGTAAATCCGAAATAGGTCTGTGGATGCGCTGGCGAATGTTTGTTTGGTTTCCTGCTGGAAGGAAAGCACGACCTGCAACAACGATGGATACAACTTGGTGAGGAGGTATAACTGGGCCATTATCAAATGATTCATAGTTGTCGTTGTGGTCTTTGTACCTTTCATTTAGTGTCCAATAGTAGAAAGGCAGATCGGGTGCCATTCTCTTTTATTAATATATACTCTCATTGTTTTGAAGTATTCTTTATTTTTGATAATCTAAGTTTCTTAAAGCCGGGGAGGGTTTTGAATTCAGCAGGGAAGAGTGGGGCTGATGAATTAATTAAATGAAAACTGCGGACAGGTCATTATTGTGTGCACCGAGATGGGACAGGAGGTCATTATTTGTTGAAATAATGACCTCCTGTTCCATTTCGGTGGGCATAATGACCTGTCTGCAATTTAATTTTAAAATGTAGTTTACAAACAAAACATACATCAACAACAAAAAAACGTCTTTTAATGACCTTTCATTGTTTAGGATATTTCATTATAGTTGGCCATCATTATGCACATGAACAGTACTTAATTGTTATAAATTGTAATATTACAATTGCCACCACGTACATTCAGACATATTTTCCCCGTATTACTTTCAATCTCCGAAAACTTGGACTGCACGGCTGGAACTGCCGTTCTTTCACTACATTTGGTCCCTTGGCTAGCTTGCACAATACTGGAAACCTTAGCTAATTGATTGTCTGATACCCTTTTGTAGCTTTGCAAAGACTCGGATCTATGGCCAGTTACCCCCTTAATTAATTTGTCATCAACATTTTCTTGGAACAATCTAGTCGCAGCTGTTGCTCGTAAAGAATGATTTGTAAAAAAACCATCTACCCCAGTTTCCTTCATCATTGACTGAACTGCATTCTTCTGAACTACACATAAGTGTATTATGACCCAAAGGAACACTACAGTACCATAATTCTCCTTTCTTGTAATTTTGCAAAGGCTTTAAATAAAAAGCCTTTTCTAATGCATCTTTAGAACAACGCCTTATATAGGTCTTAACAATTTGCACCACACATCGCTCTGGACATTGGACATTAGCATATGCCCTACTAACTTTGGACGTTTACTTGCGATGTTTCAAACCACCTTGTATAGTTTTAGACACACCCTCCGAATAAAGCAAATATTCCCTCCCCTCGGAATCAGTATTGATTGAAAAATTACTTATGGTCAATTTCCTATGTTCATCCCCAGCCCTCATGCCAAAATTTAAACCTATTAAATAGAGGGCTGTTCTCAACAGAACTTTGGGACAACTATCGCCCAGAAATTTATTTTCCCAAAGATAATTTTCTATTTCTTCAGAAATTACTTGTGCCTGCTTGGGATGCAAGCCTAGCTTGTTATTGGTTGAAGTTTTCATTTCGATATCTAGTGATTTTCTTAGCTTTTCAAATGAAAAAAACTTAACTGCTCTCCCCTTCATTTCAAAATACTTCTGCAAACTACTCACCATCTCGTGCAATGTTTTGGCGGGATATCGTTCGCCTCCTTCCTTTCTAACTTCAGCGATGAATTGGCTAACAACGTCACTCAGGTCTTCGTCTTGCGTAATATCCAACAATTCTGTCGTCTTCTCCACTATTTCAGAAACCATAGACTTCTTATCTTTAGAAAAGTCACCGCTCTTTCACCACATTGCCCAATTTTGGTATAAACGGAAAGCCCACATGGCTTTACTCTTTGTATTAGTTGGAATCGACTCCTCTGCTAGTTCTACTAAATTCCTCTCTTGCATTTTCTTGAAACGACTTTGCTGAGGCTCTTCGACTTGCTCCTCTTCAATAGCTAAAAACAAAGAAGTAATTCATTTAGTTGAAAACATATTTACAAGCAGTTAAAAGTCAAGACAATAGCATCACATGAAATAATCAACAGAATCATCATACTTTTAAACAAACTCACTTTTTACAGTTAAAGACGAGTTCTCGTTTTCAAAACTGTCCACCAATTGCGATAGGATTGCATTGTCGTCCTTGTCGACCGCTAACATTTCGCAACAGCACTCTTCATACGTCTCCATCTCAGCAAAGTGAACCGTGAAGTGAACTCAATGAAATGCACATGTGAAAAGCCAAAGTTCGATTTTATAGTCAATTAATAGGAACGTGAATATGCAAAAGCTCAAAGCGTTTCATTGGTGTTTTGCGATATAGTGGAATTCCAACATATAATTTGAAGCTTTGTATACAAGTTCAATAGAACTCCTATACAAAGCGCATGGATTATTATGCTCACTTGAAACCAATAAGATTTCCGATTTATTGTGTGCTTTGTATATAGAAGTTCTAATGGAACAACGGGTTTAAAAAAGACACTCTAAACATAAACCATTAATTAGCCTGCTTATTGTAAAACACGAACAAAACAGTTTTGACAATTCGGTTTCTTTTCTTCGAAAACAATGAGAGTATATATTAAATAGGATAATGGTCTCCCTCTTCGGATTATTGAAAAAATCCTCAGAGCTCAACCATTATCCAATACATACTCTCTGAAATTCAATTAATGCATATAGAACAAGGGTTGCAATAACTAAAATACTTGATAAATTCCTTCTGCCGGTAACGGGATCAGGCTTTGTTTTTTGTCTACAAATTATTTGGTCAGTAACCCTTTTCTTTAAGTATTATTATCTATTACAATACTGTATTTACACATCTGAAGTCACTCATTGCCATTTTATCATTTGGTGTAGCAGCTCTGGAGTGTTCTTCAAAGCCAATAAATACCTTCATAAAAGTATCAATATAATCTGAAAAGCGTTTAAGAAATAAAAACAAATAAAATAAAGTAAAATGTTACCAAGTCAGGAAAATTACAATATTAGGCAACAACTAACAGACACGTTAGTAAAGTTCCAAAAAAGTGAAGAGAGGCATTCTTATGAACTTCTATTACATGTACCTGACAACATTTCTCCATGCATATTTGAACTGCTTTAAAGTGCAGACATTCCCCAACATTCTGTGCAATAAGCCAATCATGGCCTCTACATCATCTGTAGAGCCAGCTCTAGGGTGCTCCTCATACCCAAGAAGTCCATTCTGGCGTCTTCTGTACTCCAAATGTTCAATATGTAAGAGTTAGTTACCGAGAACGGAGGTAATAAGCCATATACATCCCGAGGGCCGCAGGCCCGAGGGATGTATATGGCTTATTGCCGACGTTCGAGATAACTAACTATTTTAGTTATCAATTAAGAAGGTTTTCTATAATATTCTGATGTTAGACTTTTAAGATAATGAAAATAAAAAGAATTTTAAAAATATTCGTGGTTCAGTTGGAAGTTTAGAATGTATACAAAAGGGTAAACATTTTCCACTTTGTTTTTATATTTCCCTTGTTGTCTATAGAGCATGAACAATGTGAGTTGATTATAAAGGGATTTACTAATGCCCTCTAGTCCCTACAGAGGTAATGTGGCACATAGTTTTAATGTTCTGGAAATCTATGATGCTAATTAAACAAAAGTGCAGATGATAATAAAAAACCATAGATTTTAGGGTTTCGTAATCACATGTGGCTGTATGGCAATGGAGTTGGAGAGTAGTGACGAAGAGGCAGTTTTTATAACGCCGAATACCTTTTCTCAGCATTCAAGCCCAATTTTCAATTTGCAGTTGCATGATTTTTTGTTTGATAATGCAAATTGTTTGGAAGTAGAAGCCAACATCGGAGAGAAAAATAATGAGTTAGAGATACAAGAACCGAAGCGGGACATTGCCGTTGTTTCCGATGCTGATCTACATCGCAGGAAAACAAGAAGAAATGTAGTGAAAAGGATGAGCAAAACCCAGTTTGTAAGAATTATTATTTTAAAAACTGTGTTGTAAACTTTAACACATAAACTATGAGCACTAGCAACGACTTGATAATGTAATGTTTAGAAAACATATCTCTATAGTTTTTTTGAATGTAAACATTAATTAGATTAGTTCTGTAGAATAGTATTATTCCCCAGATAGTTTACTCGTCAGGCAGCAGGGAAGAGCGGGGCTGATATGAATTAATCTGATTGGCTCATTATAAATTCAAGGTCAATATATAGTTATAAACCCGGTTTATAACTATATATTGACCTTCGATTCATAATGAGCCAATCAGATTAATTCATATCAGCCCCGCTCTTCCCTGCTGCATTTCAATTCCCTCCCCAGGCTTTAAGTTTGTCCATTGTTTATGAGGGTTGTAATAAAAATAAAGCCTTATGAATAACAAAGAAAACCGTGTCAATTGATAACTAATGGTGGTAACAACTATGACTGTTTCCCTTGAAAAGCCACAGATGCCTTGAACAGGTCTAAAATAAAACAAGAATGACTAACAAACACCTTGTTGGCTTGCTTCAGCAGTAGGGTCCATTCTTGGATACTTCCATCGTTAGGTGTAAAA
Source organism: Actinia tenebrosa (assembly GCF_029948245.1). Classification (NCBI taxonomy): domain Eukaryota; kingdom Metazoa; phylum Cnidaria; class Anthozoa; order Actiniaria; family Actiniidae; genus Actinia; species Actinia tenebrosa. The sequence goes on along the minus strand of NW_028292581.1, from coordinate 15,304,983 downwards.
TCTAATAGCATGTAACATATTCCTTAGTATTTGGTGGTAGTCGGTGGTAAAGCAAAAGAATATACATAAATAAACAAAGCCACTAATTTGGAAATGTACTGGGATTTGGTCAATTTTTATGACATCTTAAATGCAATTGAGGCTAAGGCTGAGCAAAACAGAAATTAAAACCATAAAGATTAATAATTTTGATTTTATAAACTAATAGTTTACTTACCTATTATTTTCAATTGTTGAAAAGTCATAGCTGTTCACGTGCCAAGGCATCCACTCATCAAGCACCATCATTACATAGTTTTTCTTGCAACACTGAAGTTGAGAAAGCCCGCAGCCATCAGCAGCTTCATACCATCCAGCAACTGCACATACTTACTTTGCCTCTGTTTTGTAACCATTGTCATGCAAGAAGTTAGCAACCAAGAAGGATAACATTCTCTCAGCATCTTGGACTGACTGCTTGCGCTGTCCAATTTCCGACAAAAATATCTAGCTCGTTGTTACCCTTTTATAGGCGGCCTAATCCTGTGATTAAATTTAACGACGCTATAAAACGATAATTCCTTTCTTTGGTATCGTCACAAGTTTGTTATTTAATCAACTGTTTTGGTATTTTTAATTGAAATTTAGATTTCAGAATCATATGGGAAAAAAAGGTAGAATGCGCAGAATCCCCTTATTTGGCCTTTACTTATCAAATTAAAAGCCAGATACCTTAACCGCTCTTCATCTCTTACTTTGACTGCTGCGATTTTCGACAGGACCGTTCAACAAATTATTTATGGTTGCTTTCTTCTGGACTTTATCGTAGAAATGTCTAGCTCTTGAAATTTGCAAACATCCTGCAGCATCTGAATCGAGAACTTTTCAAATTTATAGTTAGTGGCCATGTCGCAAATGTTTTATGCATCAAACATAATTGGGTGGCAAATAGCTAATTCATACATGACATCATCGGCCAAGTCTTCGATTTCTTTTTCATTTCTCCTATCGCAGTGACATCTTTGATGTCGTCATCGTCGTTCTCCTCCTTCTCCTCTCCCTCTATGTCCTGCAGGTCTTTATTCGTTCGAAGAGTTTTCTTTTTGGCCAAGCATGAGAAAAAGCTGCTGATCTGTTGGGGAGTTAAGTAGTCTGTTTTTAAAAAAAACATAGAACCAACTAAGTTTCTAGCCTTCCTCATTGCCTGGGAGACACAATTTGTATCTGCTTTGATTCCTGTTTGTTCACCAACTACAAAGAATTTAGTTAGATAGTTTCTTTGCTCATCAGCGCATATTTTCCTTTTGGAACCAGAGGATTTCACCGCCCAGCCCAATGGTAATTGGCTGCAGTCTGGGGGATCTTGGAATCTTGGGATGGATTTTCCGTCAGTGCGTCACTCCCATGTTTCAGCTTTGTAGCATAAGACACCATGGCTTTGTCAAAGAGGGTTTCGTGTTCTAAAACGTATTTATGTTCACCAAAATCAAGATGACGTTGAAGAGATGAGAATCTCGGAAACTTTTTAATGCATCCCTCTTCAACACACGAAAACAAGTTTACAAGTCCAGTTGTTTCTATATCATATACTAGGAATAAAGTTTGCTCAGTCTGATCGTCAGGTAATAGTTCAATTTCTAAACTCTCGTCGTTAGTGCTTGTAAGGGTGCTGTTTGTTTTGAGAAATTCTTCTTGTGTAATGTTTGACACCAGGTCGTCCAAAGTGGCATGTGTCACGTTCATTTCTGTTTGAGCTTGCGAAAGACCCATCCCAGTTTTGTAGTTTCGTGAGCTTCCAAGGAGGTTTGTAGACGGGTACGTTTCTTTCGTCGCTCTCTTCGTGACCGTTTGTATTCTCTGCTACTTTTCCTTAATCGCTCAAGCTTTTTCTTCCTTTCCATCTTTCCCCCTGGCAGGTCCTTGTGTCTGTAGTTCTCAGGGTTGGAATGAAACCTGCACCACTGTTTGCACTTGCTGTGGTCTCCATACGCATGGGGCACAATGCTACACATATTTGTAAGAAGTGATTTGGGATCGCTTCTATTCTAGCTGATGCAGTTACCAAAGCACTTTTTGATATATTCGATCACGTTCGATGTCAGTCCTTTCACTTTGCTTTTAGATGAGTATAGCCTTGAACCAAGTGTTCGACATGCGTGGTTTTCAAATGACTTTCAGTGGAGCTGTCTTCATCGCCAACATAAGTTGATTATCTAACTCCACCCTTTTCAGCATCTGTGAAGAGCTGCACCGCAGCATTCCCCTCCATGCTCTTTGAAGAGCCCTCATGGTTCTTCCTGCAGTCATGCTCTGGTGGCTGTTTACCAAGACGGGAAGAATTTTGACAAATAAGACAAAGGGTGTTGCATATAGCGTAAGCTATACCCTTCTTTGTTTGCAGACCTATTACAGCACCCAAGCCAGGTGAGGTATTGTATGCTTTCGTTCGCTTTCTCCAGCCCATGTCATAACTAGCAGCAATATTACCTGGTGTTGACGATGTTGTATTGTCTTTGTTTGTAAGAATGTTATCAAGATTGGTGTGCTGAACACAACTTTCAATCTTGGTTCCAGCCTCTCTCTCTCTCTTTCGAATTTTTGTCAGTTAGCGTAGGTAGCCCCATTGTATTCAGTAGACTCTCATAATGAGTATGACCAACACCTGAATGTAGTATAGCAATACCTATAAAAAAAAGACAATTTACATAAATATTTGTGTCAAATTGATGTATCTATGAAATATATATTACACCGTTTCTGTGACCAATTGCAAATACAAATATTCTATATTATATTTTAAAGGCTTAAAAATATGTATCTTCTCCTGTCCTTGAGTTAACGTCAACATTACTTTTATCTAAATTGGGCCCTCTGTGATCACTATTCGTACTAGCTTGGACTAGCAGAACACATGTATCCCCCATGTTTCTTGTTAACTGTCGCCATTGCTACCGCTGGAGTTTTGGTTTCAAGTTCTTGTTTTAATTCTGCCATCACGGTTGTCTTGGTTGCTTTATAAGGCTTTGCTTTAGATTTTGAGTTGCCGTGGGTTTGTACTATCAAACGATATTCCTGACCATCAAACCGATATTGTACAAGAGCATACGAATGGAGAAGGTTGTTTAATCGATTGACTGGGTCTTTTCTTTTGAATCTGAATATGATCCTTAGAAGGTCTGGTGACTATTTTAATCTGCTGTAACTTCTCTCAAGGAAATACGTAGCGCTTTCCGAACGATCCGGCTCCATTTCTTCCTTCGATGGAATTTTCCCTCTTCTATTTTTAAGTCTTGTTATTTCGCCATCCTCCTCAATGACATATGTAAACTCCTTTGGAGCTCCGGGTGTTTTGTATGCTCCCAAATCATCTGCCGTTACATCTGAAGGATGATCAAGGGCTGACATGTCGACGAGATAGCTTGAATCCCAAAATACTTTTGATGGCTGGATCGTACAAATTTTTCTTTGGGGTAATTTTTTTGGTCCTTCCAGGAGAATCAAGGCTACATCTTCGCGAGAAACCTTTGGTCATGACCGTTGAGAACCTCAATTTCATGCCATCAACTTATGATCGTCGAATTTGATTGGATGGCTATATTATATTTTATGTTGGTGGCACTACTGAGATATTATGTAAATGTATTTACAGAACTTTTACGAAATTGATGCATTTCAGGTTCCTCTTGTAATCTTATTCAAGAATGAAAATCTAAATGATGAGATGATTGAAATCTTGGAACATATACAATTGAAGTATGTACCTATCAAGGTAATAACAACAGAAAATGGAGAACAAGTGACCGCAGCCACTGAAGGTATATTCCTTGGAGGAGATCAACTTACAGAAGAGAGAGGAAGAAATGCTAAAGATGCTAGAGGGGATGGAGACACAAATTGAAGGTCTTGAAACTAAACATGAAAATTGGCATGGGATTCGTTTAATATACCAGGTATGTTTTTCATACATTACATCTAAAATAAGTAAAAATAAATGTATAATAAAAAAATAAAAATATTCATGCTAAGACTTGACATCACAGTCATTAGCACATGGCGAGTATAAACTTTGACTTCAACACATTGTTCAAACTTTTTTTTTTTTTTTTTTTTGCTCATTGAACAGCTCAACTCTCGTACAATCCATACTGAGAATATTGTCATATATGCCATAAGTGCCATAGCCACTTTAATGGTATTTTGTTATCACTCCCCCTTCTCCATTTTGTAAATCCAATCTTATTTTTCTTTAGAGCTTAAACAATAGTCTGTTTTATTATCACAGTAATTAGAATTACAATAATTATTATATTTTCAGATTTTGTATGACATCCTTTACAAGCCATCATCGGCAAGTGATCAAGGGACATTGGCTCTAACATGAATGTGACCAACAATGTCAATGCAAAGACAAATAATGTGGAAGATAACTTCAATTACTGTAAAGACTTTGTTGACAATGAAATAAATGCTTACATAGTTGCAGCAACAATGTCTTACTTTGGCATGAAGTCATTACATGACGAAGTTGTTCCACATTCTGTAAAAACAGCATCTACGAAAGATAAACAACTTTGCTTCTATAATGTGAAAACCATACTTGAGAAATATGCGATGAAGAAACAATCAGAAGAGTACAGCAAAATTGTTGATCATGTAAACACTTTAAACCAGCCAAAACAAAGAACAGTGTTCCCATGCAGTGAGTGTGGGAAGACATATGTTTATAAGAAAGCAAGAGATAGTCATTTGAAACTCAAACATGGAGTGGACGTTGCTGAGACAACAGCTGAATCTCCTAAGCAAGTAGAAGTCAAAGAAGATTATGTATACAAATATGCTTGTGTGCGTTTAAGTCTTGGAATGCTCATTTTTAATTTTAATGATGCAGTAAAAGAAGGAGATGGTGCAAGAATAGTGAGATGTTGGAAGTACATGTTGATTTTGTATAAAGGTCATAGCCACACCAAGTATGCTTTGGCAGCATTACAACTGATTGCAAATACTCAATCTCTGCTATCTCCAGAAAAGGCACACAGACTTATTTGGAATAGGACTGTGAACAACAAAGGTAGAGCTGGTAACAATATTTCTATGGATCTGAGGATGGAACGTATTGTACATCTCCATAAAGAAATGCTGAGTAATCTTGGTGCAAACCTCAACCAACCTCCTGCCTTACACTGCAGCAGAGCAGTTAAACCTGTTGAGGATTTGCTATCTTCTATAGATGCAGAGTTAACTGTTAGAAGACCATCTGGGAAGCACACTGCGACACGCTCTCAATCAGACTTTCACGCAATTGTGAATGAGTTGATCGCTAAAGAGAATCAGCAAAACCTCCAAAAACAATGTTCCAGGCATACAAGATATCAGTTTACTTTCAATGGATAAATTTGTGGTTGAATAACATTGATATGTGAACTTTAACTTTGTGCAGCAAAGTATCAAAGTAAAACTTATAAAGCTAGGTTTTAGTTAAATATGTCAAATGACATTTGTGATAAGTTCAAAATACTGCAAAGTATCTTTAATTTTCTTAGTAAACATTTGCAAAATTCCTTTTTTCACTTAGGGCGTACAATAATGGCTAGTATGTTGCCTTGTTTCTTTCTGGCTCAACATTACCGGTCAAGATGACTGGCAAGGCAAAGATCTGACCAGACAAGTTCCATTGTTGACCATTGTCTGATATCTAGCCATTATCTAAAGCCATGTGCAAGCAGCTTTTTGATAATTGTGGGGAAAATATCAGAAAAGATATACCAACATGAAACGAAAGGAATGCATAACCAATAGTTAATAATATTGATGTATGGTCCCTCCACCTTTAGAGACCTTCGACATTCGATCTAACAACATGAGTGAACAACATGTTCAAACTAGTACATTTTCAAAATATAAAAACAAATGTGAAAAATCCAATAAACATTCAAACATGCTGTTGTGTCAAAAAATATATATTATGTGATCAGGGCTCATTGCACATCATTTATTCCATTTTTGGTGGAACAGGTACCAGTGTCACTACATACATACTTTTAAATGCATACATGTGTTTAGCATCGCTTACCAGCTGCTAGACTGTTCATCATCTGTACAATCAGCATCACTTTCACTGTATTCTTCAAGTAACTCTTCACAGATGTAAAGTTCCACATCAGAACAGTCAACCTCTGATGAAGAACACTGGCTAATATCAATCTCCTGTTCATTGATGTCTTCAAACACATCATTCAGCATGGCATGTTGGTTCTTGAACAAAGGAAGATTTTCAAGTATGTAGGCTTTATTGAAAATAAACTTTGCATGTTTTGGAACTTTCTTCACCAATATATCGGTGAATAACGCAGTGCCATCTATGCGAAAGAAATCAATGAGACCCGAAGAAAGTTCCAAGACATTGTCTTTTAGGAGTTCTCGCAACAGCTCTTCTTGTTGTGCTGTAATGTTCCTGGTCTTCTGTGGTGCTTTGGATTTGCACTCTGGAAGTGACACTTCAGGCAAAGGAATACTGCACAATTCCTCTAAACATAAACATGTTTTGTGACAGTTGATATTGTAACGTTCTTAACACAACGATTAATATGTATAGGACGTCTATTTTATTGGAATGAATCAATATATGGTTACACTTAACCGATGATCACGTGGTAGCATTATTATCTGAGATATAGTAACGTCATCAAAGTCATGTCAATCACGTAACAGATACAACATTCATGACTTTGGCAGTTGACAACAGCGAACACATTTCTTTGATAGACCTCACTTTGAAGCATTTTCCTCCATTTTTCATTTTGGAGGACAGACTCAGGTCTTGCGAAGAGATAAGAATATTGGCCACGCAGTATTTTTCATTCATCAATATCTCCTGTTAAGCATTTTGCGGTCATGCCTCGGGAATTCAACTCTCGGATATGAGAACGTCCACCAGCGAATTTAGTGGACAAATCACCAAGACCATGGCGTTTCTTGGGTAAGGAAACCCTCTGAGATAAAGTTCCTTACAGGAGTCGACCAGTAGTTGGAATATGATTGACTTTCCATGGCCGTTTGGCAAAATGGCGAAGACATCTTCTCGGTTTAACAGACAAAACAAAGCGTTGCTTTGCTCATTCGATAGCTTTTCTATTTCGGGAAAACGACTTTCAAGAATTGACTTCAAGATACTCTCGAATAGTTCTCTGGATATCAAAACCATGATTGAAGCTATAAACCAGCAGTATATATAAACTATAAACTTTGATGAGATTGTAAGATGTATAAAGATCAAACTTCAGGCTGACACGACGCTATATGACGCTATGTCTTGATGGCACAAAAAGTCTAACCACTAATCCCAAATAAAAATGTTGACGTGACAAAATCATTCAGCCCCTACCCCATAGATATCTAATCCAGCCAATTATATTTCTCATACAGTGATTAAAATAGCCATCCAATCAGAATTCGACGATCATAAGTTGATGGCATGAAAGTGAGGTTCTCAACGGTCGTGACCCATCGCCAGAAATTTCGGACATTTGAGCCTGCAATGAGTAAGCAGCGGTTTCTATTGAGCCTGCAATCTTAGGCAGCAGATTTGCCCTAAAACATACGATTTGCCGACAAAATGGCGTCTGGAACCGGTAAATGTAGTCCTATAGTAAAACCTAAAGGATTTTATCTCTAGTTTAATGATTTTTCCACTGCGGATTTTGTTTTTCTAACTCTTTGTTCCTTGACATAATCCAGTGACGAATAGTTTTCATCTTTTAGCTGGCTTGTAATTTTTCGATATTCGCTATTGAGAATGAATCCAGACATGTTTTTGCCGCGGAATTTTTTGAAACTCGCGCGAAATCTGAAATCGCTTAACAGTGAGTCGTGGTCTCACAGAAAAGGGGTCTTCTAGGGCCCTTTTTACTGTTTTAAGACATTTACCGCTGAAATATTTAGCTGAATGTAATATTGGAGGAACAAGCTTTCAAACGATGGGTTTTTCGAGCGATTTGAAGCATTCTTTCAAAAGTTACAGTCTTTGGAACTCGGCCGAATTCAGAAGATTTAGCCTGTAGTTATGAAGGATTTCAGTGGATGGATTTATTGGCGTTTTTCAAAAGCAAAAAGTATACATCAAAATACTTTCGACACGGAATAGGAAGGAATGGTGAGTGTTATGATCATTTCAGGAAAGAGTTCCAGGGTATACATTTGTAACTTTTTGCTTTGTTTCTGCTCAAAACTATAATTTACGACTACACTTAGCGATGTGATGAATGGCCGCCCACAGTCTCTTGTAATTCAGAGCGACTCAGAGCACGATATTGTTTTTAAAAAAGTATACATGAAATTTTACCTCTGATTGAAATGATCAATGTTGGCACTGCTTGTCCCATACTCTTGATTTTATTTCTTACACATACGTAAAGCGTACGGTAAAAACTGGATAAATAAATACATACATACATACAGACATACATAGTTTATTCAAATCGCAAATAAATTATTGACAAATAGTAAAATACAAGTAAGAGCAGAGGCTAGCAAAAAGCGATACAAATAAGACAACAAAGCACAATAATAGGCGACTTGAAAGGAAGTTATGAGGTTATCCCTATGTGAAAACTCCCAAGAAAAACAACAAAACATGACAAAAATGCATTATAAAGAAAGACCCTAAGCAGCGTAATTAGCGAAAAATGCTCTATAAATGAAGTATAAGTATATGAATATGTACTAAATAAAGGAGAGACAAGCTCTCCGCCACCCTGAGCCCCACCCCCGCACGCGCACCCACCAGACAGATTATGAAGTCTGTCCGCCTGATGAGCGCACGCGCGAGAAACCCAGAGCAACAGAGAACCCGTCTCCTACTTAATCTAGACTCTACTAAAAAATATACTAATCGATGTGTACTGCAATATGTAAACATTAAACACCTAAGTGAGACTTCAATTTCTGCTTAAATGATCTAAACCCATCGGTTTCAACAATGTCTTTAGGTAGATCGTTCCACATATTAACAACTCTGACGAAAAAGGAGTATTTGTAGCAGTTAACTCTGGCTGCTTTAACATAAAGTTTGTAGGAATGATTAGCTCTGGTAGACGTAACTTTCGTAAATTCAAAAAAGTCACGGAAATTTAGAATACCTAAACCGAAAACTATTTTGTAACATTCAACTAGAGTTAGGTAGTCCCTGCGGGTCGAGAGAGTAGGCCACTTCAATATTTTACATTAAATAGATAAATAACTTAGTAAGTACGACAAATAGGAAAAACTACGAAACATTAAACTGCAAAACGATAAGAACTATTGAAACGAATAACTTACATTTGTGTACGAAGGGACGAAACTGCGAGCACCAACTAAGTATTTACATAGAGGGCGTATATAAGGCGTACGAAAGCTCCTAAGGGACAAGACTAAATGACGAAACAATGACGAAAATACTTAGACTGAAACGAGTGAAACAAAAGCTATAGAACACTTATAAACACTAAAAACTCATTAAAGGCTTTTCAGATCTAACAATCAACATTCTCAAGTTGCTGAAGCTTCACTTCATCGATTCCCGCCTATACATTTTTGAAAATGTCCCTTTTTATCAATAACAAAAAACATTTCGATTCACATACATTCTTTTGTAAAATTTTACAGTCGGTAACACATAAATATTGAGATGTGCCAGGCGTTCCGCGCGGGTGATGTCCGAAATTTCTGGCGATGCAGAGGCTTCTCATGGCTCGCTGCTTCGCAGCTCCTTGTCGACGCTTCGCGGCAATTTTACAGAGAAAAAAAAAACTCGAGAAACCTCTGGGACCAGGGTAAACATTTTTGGAAAATTTTGTCAAACATCAAAACTTTCAAATTTCATGATATGTAACAGAGCATTACTTACTCGGTTCCATGTAGACTGTCGGCAAGCGATAAACTTGACGCGATTGAAAGAGAATCAGGATCACAGTATTCCTTCCTTCAATAACAAATTATTGAAATCATACATTAAACAGTTAAGTAAATACCACAGCCTTGAAATTTTTCTTACTTTGCACGTGGTGGTTCGTCGTCCAGGCAGATGACATCGGCATCCTGGTCTTCAACGTCATTGTCGTGACGGATCACACACAATATTTTGTTGTTTTCTCGATTTATTTGAGACACAGTTTGATCACATACTCTCCTCTCTCCGCGTTGCATCTGACTCTCTCACAACACTCACACACCCCTAAAATCTCCTCTCAAGTTTCAATACTCTCAGATTACATAATGATTACATAACTCGCTACTGACACTCACGACATCATTTTTACTGTAAGATTAAAACAGAATAATTAATGGTATAAGGAAAAAGTTTTGAATCTTATGTTTAGTAAGTTTCTTTGAAACCTGAAAGTTTTAAAAGGCGTTTACTCATCATAACGGGCGATCTTTGGGGAGTAACTATGATCATGACTTAATGGTGACAACTAGTTTATGGGAAGCAGGGGTGGTTTAGCGGTGTGACCGCTCGCCTCTCAATGCGATCCGAGTTCGAGTCCAGCCGGGTTCGATGTTGTATATGAGTAGAGTCGTTTGTTGGTTCTCTCCTGTGCTTCGAGGGTTTTCCGGGTTCTCCAGTTTTCCTCCCTCCACAAAAATCAACTCCTAAATTCCAATTCGATCAAGGAATGAGGGACACAGGTTTGTTAGAGTTGGTGAGTGTGTGTAGCCATTTATACGAGTTTCTCCCTTTGACTATCGATAAAATACAATAAAAAATACAATAAATATCTACAAGGCCTAGGCAACTAATCAGTAACACAACGGGCGTCACATCATTATTACAGAGCATTTGGTCTTTAACTTTGTTCCAAACAACTAAAAAATCTATATGTTAAGTGTATGCTACATCGAGTGTATAAGCAGATTAAAAAATCGTTTGCTTTAACACAACGGGCGTCAGATCAATATCACGACATGTTGACAGAAATTTGACAGAGCATTTGGTCTTTAACTTGTAACCTTGTAACTCTGTAATTTGTAACGCTATTTCCAGGCACCCAAAGAAAACAATGGAATCTGGTCTACTAAAGTGTATTAGTGTAATATCTATTACATGGGTTTAATGACTTCACTCTAAATTTTCAAATGAATGGATACAATTTTCTTGTTGAATTTATGTTAAAATATTTTGTTTTTTACTCTGTTTTGGTTTTCAAAATCGCTACTAGCAAGCTATCACATATAGACCACTAGAAGTTCAGCCAATCAAAGCGAAGCATTTAAGATAGACCATTTGTAGGTTTATACTAAATGATATTAGACTAATATCTGTATCACGGGATAAAGTAAATTATTATCTTCGAACGAAAGAAAAGCTTCCAACTATCCTCAGTCTTGCCCACTCTACCTTTATCTAAATGACCTCAGATTTTCTAAATGCCACGGGAAAGCCTAGTATAGCTCAGAAGGGGCCTTTAGTTTGTTCTAGTTGCATCCAGACATTTATAAAAATAGAAGGTATAATGCCAAGCATTCCTAACCCAGCTAGTGTTCACCTTTCGCCTATTTTCATCAGGCAGGAAGTAATTCACCAATACACTCAACTAAAACCAATAATTTATCAGACTCCACCCGTAGGTCATTCAGGCTGTTCATAATTGATAAAAGATCTCGAGAGAAAAAGGAATTCCAAAAAAGTGTATACAAACAAATAGTTTTGGTAAAATTCTGTCGTTTATTGGTACTTTCTTTTAAGACGTGCAGCAGTTGACCTGTTTCCTTGACTCACTATGGGGTGTCATTAGTGTACTTCTTTACTTTAAGGTTTCCATTACTTTTATATTTTTCTCCATTTGTTTCATCCTGGTTGAGTGTTAAATTGTTCTCTCGAATGTATTCTTACGGTGCAACTTGCTGTTTTAAGATAGATCTAGTCCATTGTCATAGCAAGAAATAGGAGTGTTTTTACTTGCCTCTTTGAGCAAAAATTGCTTGTTGATGTGTAATAATCAGTGATAAAAAAAAAGAGAGAAATAGAAATATGATTTAATAGCCTGTATTACTCTGCAAACTATTTCAAGGGTTAAGTTCAAGAGGTAATCTAAAGCGCTCGTGCATGTAGGCGTAAAAAGAGGTCATACTGATGTTACCTTATTTTTATCTTCATTTTTATGGTTAACATAACCTGCTTTCGTTTTCTTTTTTCTTTTTGCTTGTTTTTTTGTTTTTTTATTAATGTGCAGAATGGTATTGTTTCCCGCAGTCTTTTTCGCCTGTTTTTATTTTCTCAACAGCATAGCTACCGTAAACGTAGTTTGTATTCTATCTTTTATTGGTGTTGCAAATTGTTCAGTAGGGATCTGATCCATCACCAGAACAAGAAAAAACATGTTAAAACACACATAGAAAACTTAATCACAAGTTCGTTATTTCATCCCATATCATGTTCATGAGAGATGATTTAAATAGAGAAGACTTCTGTGAAAAAGTCAGTTTTGTTGCAGTGGCGTCCGGTTACAAGTGGGACATGGATTTGATCTTCAAGTGCACCCTCTGTTTCCTTATCTTTATTGTCATCACACCTTGTCTCTTCCAAAAACCAGGTAAATAGCAAAATAGGTACATCAACTTTCATTTTAAGCAGCGATTTTGCTTTTGATTTCATGATTGATTTTTGACGTATGAAACAAGAATTACGCGTTACTTGATAGACAAAACAAAACAAACAAAAAAGAATGGAAGTAAGATCTACTAACATATATTAGTCTACTAGCTATTTCACGGGTTAATTAAAATCACTTGCCGTTCAAAGTTTTTACACTGTACCGCACAGGTACGAAATTTGATATAATAATAATGATAATAATAATAATAATAATATTTAGTATTTGTATAGCGCTTATACAGTTTTTAGTTTTTGTCCTGCATAGTTCATTTCAGAAAGATAAAAGAACAATTCTTTAGAGAAAATCATGTAAACATCACATGGTTTGAAATGTACAATTTACATACGAAGGTATTAGTTCTATCAAAACGAAACATGAATCTAAATGAGCCATGAATCAAGCCGTTTCACTCACATATGGTGGCGAGTATGAAGATTTAACCAATGAACACTGAAGTGATTAAACTTGCTTATTAAGAGCGCATACGAAATATATATGTATTTGTGTGCAACGGCTGCCTCTTGAAAAGGGGTTAATTTTATTTAACAATGAAATATGAAACCAGTCGTCCATTTTTTTACCCCGTAGTCACAATTACTCGATATCAAAGAGAACCAAATTTAAACCGGATAAACTCTAGTCTATATAGTCCAGTCGTTAAAAAAGTCCACTGACTGATAATATAACTTATATCACTCTTAAAAGCACATATCTAATAGCGCATATCTAATGATAGTAACAACGAAGTTAAAGTGCCATGAAGAAGAAATTCATGTCTCCAATCTCTACTATTTAAACACATGTTAAAGCACTTTGCAAAAGAAGAAAACTGGCCGGGGTTTTTTCATTTCTTGTTAGCATTTTTGGTTCGAGAGATATTCAAGTTTTACGGTAATGTTAATCAAGAGATTGATGACGTCATATTCTCAACTCGCAGTTTCCTTCAGCATAGATTTCAGTATATCTCTAAGCGTATTTTATGAATGTCATCCAAACTTTGAAGTATACTTGAATTCAATATATGAAAACTTGAAAATTCAAGAACTGTGGTTGCTATAGCATCACAGTGGCCCAAAACAACGATTAAGCCTTTCAGCGATTGCTTCGTGATTTTTTAACTTGAGCAGAAAATTGTTTAACTAAATTCGTTTCTTACGACCATAACAGATATTTTAACCTAGCCGTATTCGATACCATCTCTCATAAGAGCAGAAATTTCAAAAGCCTGAATTTTAGGTAGGGGTGGCCTGGAACCGAGATTGTTGGTATGACAATTTATCTCTATAGCTACTTCTCAAGACCAGTTAGAGTACTAGCAAATGTGAATTGGATTTTTATTGAAATTGGGCTGAGATATAGCTTATCATAATCTTAGGCTCCTCAATTATTGAGACTATTGCGTCATCAAGAAAAATGGCTGCCAATTTTTAAACTCCAATATCTTTTGAAGGAAAAAATATATTTGAAATAGGAAAGTTACATTTTATTATCCTATCAAAGGTCTTTCATTCCAGGCAAGAAAAAGTGCAAGTCAGAAAATTGATCTTATAATGGCACTTTGTACTTTGTACAATTGTACTGTACAATTCCTTTTTTTCCTCTAGATGTTTTTCCAGATCCAACTTCCATCGACCTCACTCAATTAGATGGTTCATCTGCTGTGTTGCAATGGTCCTTTGACCTTAACAGGACTGAACATGTTCATGTTAAGGCATATAACATTCTATATTATCCTTCTGATGTCCCGTCGCAAGTTAAACGAATGACCATGGTATCTCGTAATAATGGGAAACAAGGAGTACGCTTCAGTAACCTGAGTCCAAACACTCGTTATGTAATGAAAATTCGGGCTGTTAGTGTGGCTGGTGAAGGACCGTGGATTTCAAGAAGTCTGACAATTTTGCCTTATGGTTAGTGGACACGTGACAAAATATCGAGATATGTATTCTAACTTTCATACCTACCCTTTCTATCGGTTTTTTTCTTCTGTGAATTCGGATTCATATTTTCTCTCGTGCCGTTTTTTAAATTTTAGACCATCCAGTGATAAACGTCAGGCCGACTGATCAAAAAGTGTTCGAGGAATCTACTGTCAGCTTACCATGTGAAGCTTCAGGTTTTCCCCCGCCAAATATCACGTGGTTATTCAATGATGATCCAATCCCATGGGAGCATTCAATAAAGAACGATTCTTTGATCCTAAACAATGTTAAACATGGAAGACATGATGGTCGATATACTTGTGTAGCTACCAGCAAGGCTGGTACAGTGTTCACTTCTGCATCACTTCTCGTTCATGGTAAGAAAATATTTTTTGTTAATATTATCTTTAACATTTTTTTAAAATGAAAATTAACCTTGTGCACTAAAATTTTACATGATCCTACCCCCTTTAAATCGATCAGTTGTGTCAAATTGAACACCAGAAACAGTGAGATTCTCGATATTAGTAAGAAAGTGAAGTGAAGTTCCAGTTTTTGCGTATGATATATTCTAGATCTTGTCTAAAATTTGCAGAGATTCCTCCTGCGCCATTATCGATAAACATCACCCAAAGTGGCCGTACATCTGCTGTGATGCAGTGGTCCTCAGCCCACCAGAACAACAGCCGTAATCCCGTGAAATCCTACGAAATCTTATATTATCCTTCTGGTGTTCAGCCGCAAGTTAAACGAATGACCATGTTATCTCGCTATAATGGAAAGCAAGGAGTACGCTTTAGTAACCTGAGTCCAAATACACGTTATAAAGTGAAACTTCGGGCTGTTAGTGTTTTTGGTGAAGGACCGTGGATTTTAAGAAGTCTGACAATTTTGCCTTATGGTTAGTGGACACGTGCGAAATATCGAGATATTTAACCTAACTTTCATACCTACCCTTTCTATCGTTTTTTTATTTTTTATTTTTTTATCATTTTATTTTATTTTATTTATCTTTTTTTTTTTTCCTGTGGATTCGGATTCATATTTTCTCTTTTTCATTCATCATTCTGTTTTGCGATATTTCGTTACCTATATTTTCCCCCATTTAATTTTTTTAAATATTTAATTTAATGGGAAATAAAAGAATAGATGTATGAATGAATAAACACCGAGGCGTCGTTGGTTTGATTTTAGATCATCCAGTGATAAACGTCAAGCCGACTGATCAAAAAGCGTTTGAAGGATCTACTGTCATCTTGCCATGTGAAGCTTCAGGTTTTCCCGCTCCAAACATCACGTGGTTATTCAATGATGATCCAATCCCATGGGAGCATTTAATAAAGAACGATTCTTTGATCCTAAACAATGTTAAACATAGAAGACATGATGGTCGATATACTTGTGTAGCTACCAGCAAGGCTGGTACAGTGTTCACTTCTGCATCAATTCTCGTTCATGGTAAGAAAATATTTTTTGTTAATATTATGTTTTTTTTTTAAAGACACCAGAAACATAGTCTCCCTCGCATCCGTTTTTAGTGTCGGTCGTCACGCAACGCTCCCTCCCCACAAACGGCTACTTGCATTCGAACTACATTCCTTTCTCATTGTTTGGATCGTACCAATGAGGTCGAGCGTATTGTTTCCTATTGAGCCAATCACATTGTCCAAAAGTTATAAACATGATGACTTTCAATTGAGCTGCCGAAGAACATCCTCGAAAGAAGGGTCGGTGTCCACTGGTAGAACGAAGCTTGGGATTGGGCAAAATAACAAGAACAAAGAAAGCATGGATTATGGTGAACAATGTGTATATTTCTACATGTGAGCTGCGTTCTTTGTTTTATCTCACCATTCATTCTTCTGGGCAACTCAGTTTTACGATACGTTTCAGAAACGCGTCTTCTGGGTATGACTGTGGACGACAAGCTTAGTTGGGTACCACATGCGTTGGAACTAAAGAAGAACTTTGTCAACAAATTAGAACTGCTAAAACGTTCAAGATTTCTACCTAAGGATATCTTACGGAACTTCTACTTTAGAGTAATTTTGCCCTCTGTAAAATATGGCTTAGTTTTATGGGGTTCGTGCTGTAATTCAGAAATTTTCAATTCCATTGAGAGATTACATTGTAGGGCAGCTAGGATTATCTTCAATTTACCCAAACATATGGCGTCATCTGATGTACTTGCATTTGACAAATGGACAACAATTAAGTTAGATTATAAATTAGAAATATTTAAGATTTTTCATAAAGCAAGCAATCGTAGTCTACCAGAATCTTTATCAGAAAGTATTTTTATAAAGCGCAATAGTAAATATTCTTTACGCGGAAATGAAACTCTCGCAATTCCAAGGTTTGAAAGCAGATTTTTAAAGGACTCATTGGTGTATCGAGGCTCAGTTCTATGGAATCTAATAATTTGTAATATTGATAAGGTAACACATTCAAATTTTAAGGACATCAAAGTACAGCTCAGTGCCAAGGACTATTTTATAAATTTCAATTTTGACTCTACTGCCTCGACGTCTCGCTTTAGAAAAAAGGACTTTGTATATATGTAACATTATTTTATTATGGAGTGAATGTAACTGCGCGGGCTGTTGGACTCGCTATGGGTGGCGGGTGCTGTTCAGATGAGGTGAATGCCTATTGACACGGTGTTCACCGCATTTGTCTGTGTTTTCTGCCCCTGGCGGGTCTAATAGCTTGCGCAGTTTGTGTATGTGAATGTGTGTGAGAATTATATATAAGATATTTAAAGTTATCTAAGTTAATTAGCTATTTTTACAGATTCATACTTATATTATATTTTATTTATTTAATTTATTTTATGCACGACCCCACAAGCTTTTAGCTTTAAATTTTATCGTGTTTAAATAAAGGTATTCTATTCTATTCTATTCTATTGTCTGTTCATCCACTCCCAGGCTTCGTTCGGTGGGGAATATTCGCCGCTTTCGACTTCACACCGTTCTTCCTCTTCTAGTGAGCATATCTTCACAGCACTAACTCCTAAACTACGTAACTTTGAGACTTGGTCATCCATTAGACGTATTAGCGACCTTTAGATACGTCGACGAGTACGAGTACGAGTAACGCTAAGTCGATATCGTAGTCGATTTCCGATTTTTTTACAATCTAAAGTTTCAATCTATTTTATACACGATCAAGACTACAAAGAGATAGTGCCAATCTTTAAAAGCTTTAACTCGGACCCGCTCTCGTACTCGTCGTCGGACGTAAAGGTCTCAATTAAAGGAGACACAACAACCAACGATGTCACCAGACTAGTGTATATTTGTAGTCAAATACGAGAGGCAGAGCTCGGTAAATTAGAGATTTGCCAAACCCTGTTGGAAGATTATCAAAAATATCTTTTTTCTCTTCGACTAAAGTTTTGATAGCCGACTTCTGATGCGCATTTAGATCAGGAATCGAATACCGAACTTTGAAGACACGAGGCCACATGTACACTTCTTCTATGAACGAGTTGAGAATGCGAAATAAAAGCTGCACGGTGATTGGTTAGATCAAAAGTCCGCGAACGGTTCTCAAAATATGTAACCCGTCTTGTGATTGGCCAAACAATGAGAAAGGAATGTAGTTCGAATGCAAACAGCCGTTTGTGGGGAGGGAGCGTTGCGTGACGACCGACACTAAAAACGGATGCGAGGGAGACTACCAGAAAAAGTGAGATTCTCGATATTAGTAAGAAAGTGAAGTGAAGTTCCAGTTTTGCGTATGATATATTCTAGATCCTGTCTCTAATTTGCAGAGATTCCTCCTGCGCCATTCTTGATAAACATCACCCAAAGTGGCCGTACATCTGCTGTGATGCAATGGTCCACAGCCCACCAGAACAATAGCCGTAATCCTGTGAAATCCTACGAAATCTTATATTATCCATCTGATGTTCCGTCGCAATTTAAACGGAAGACCATGTTATCTCGTAATAATGGAAAACAAGGAGTACGCTTCAGTAATATTAGTCCAAATACACATTATGTAGTGAAACTTCGGGCTGTTAGTGTTTTTGGTGAAGGACCGTGGATTTTAAGAAATCTGACAATTTTGCCTTATGGTTAGCGAACACAACTTCTTTTTTCTTCTTTTTTTCTTCTTTTCTTTTTTGTTTTCATTATTTCCTTTTGTTTTCCTTCTCATCAATTTACATTTAAAATTTTAATTCATTCATCCATTTCAAGGTCTATTTTTATTTTAAAAAGTGACGCGCCGACTTATGGCCTCTTAGTCATCATCATTTATTGCTTTTGGTTATAGTTAAACCAGTGATCACCATCAAACCTACTGATCAAAGAAAGCAACAAGGATCTGATGTCATCTTTCGACTCAAAACTACAGGGTTCCCATCACCAGCTATCAAGTGGCTATTCAACGATGGGCCCATCCCATGGAATCATTCTATTGATAGCTTTGGGTCTTTAATCATAAAGGATGTTAGACGTGGAAAGCATGATGGCCGATATACTTATGTGGCTACCAATGATGTTGGTTCTATTTCTACTTCTGCAACACTTTTTGTTTATGGTAAGATTCGTAGTGCTAGTAAATTTAACCCAAATGGCCCTAATTCTGGTAACCCTATCTAAGTCATTATGCCATCATCATTCTCGTCCTCATCAACACCGCCATGATAAGCATCATAGTCATCACCACCAACACGACTACCGCCACCATCGGCACCACCACCACCATCATCGTCATCATCATTAGATTTTACAAAAATATCACACAAACTTTAAGGCTTCTTTTCATATATACTTTTGTAGCCATCAGCAAGGCTGGAACAGTGTGTAGTTCTGCGTTTACTTCTTGCTAATGGTTAAGTTTTGTATTTTGTTTACTTTATAGCAATATTGATTTCAAACATTAAACTAGCACTCGCATGTGTCATTATATTACGGCTCTTTCTTAACCCAGACCTTGTCTCTGGACTGATTTTCTAAACTTTAGAGATATATGTGTGAAGAGAGAGAAGCCCCTTAAGGGACAATATCGTCAGTAAAATATTATCATTATTAAAATATCATGATGATACTATTGCATATTAACATGATGAGAAGATAGTTGCAACAGTTAAAGAAAACATACGTCAAGAGCCATGCAATCACGATAAATGTCAAAAGAAGCCAACCAAATGCTTCCGAATGATTGCACTAAGTCCCCACCTGGGTCTCAAAATAACAAAACAATTTACATCACGATCAAGTATTTCTATTGTACAAGGGGTCTATAGCTTATTCCATAAAATGAAAGGATTATTAGATGATTTCTCTTTTTATTCCAGTGAAAGTAACTGCACACGTACCAAGTGGAGATTACATATTTTCTCTAACAAGCAAAAGAACGAACCTTAGTTGCTATGGTCGTGGATTTCCTCTGCCAAATATTACATGGACCAAGGATGGGCTTCCTGTATCATTAAATCAAACAGACAGGCTTATGAACGAAACATTTATTGAAAGTAGACTAAACCTGGGAAACCTGACAATTGACAAGGCAGGACGGTACTTTTGTCACGTGGCTAATGATGTGCATCGTCAGGAGCCGATAAGCGTTGCTATAGACGTATTTCGTAAGTGACGTTATTGTGTATCATATACATCAACAAAAATATGATAAGTAGGAAAGGTTGGAAACGACCACACAAGCTTCATATAGAAATATTTAATGGGTGCATTACTTCATCATATTTTTTTATTTTGAACATTAATAATATAGATGCAAAAATTTCTCACTTCTGATTGGTTGAGAGCAGTGCTGTTTTCATGAAACACTAGTGCAAAATGTGAAGCGCCAGTGCAAAAATGTGAAACACTTTTCAGTGATTGGTTGAAAAGACAAAAGAAATTCAAACTAGCCAATCAGATCACAGCAGTTGTCATAGCAACAGAACAGCCTTCCCTCTCTGGAAGTTCTCAGAAAATTCAAGATGGCGGATTATCATCTATAAAAATGGATTCAAAAATGCTAAAAATGTCAAGCTTCATCAGTTGAAAACCAGCAAAAAAAGTTGAGGATGGCAAAAGGAGTACTCGCTGCTTGTTGTTTGAGAATTAAGAAGGAAAGAAAACATCAGTTGGGCCATTTTACAGCTGTTCAAGGTCACTTGACGCGAAAGTTGAAGCGAGAGACGTTGAAACTTGATGTTGAAACTTCAAGAGCTTTCGCCTACTTTATCCGTAAAGAGGTACATATACTTCTGTACAAAGAAAGCAGCTTATTCAACTTTCCTTTGAGTGTTTAGGAATTGAAAAAAGAGGATATTTGATGATTTAGGTAAGTTTTGCAGAATTTCTTCGCAATATGCTCACTTGTTTTCACAAAAAATGTCAAATATTTGAAGTCTTGAAGATGAAAAAAATGATTTCTAAAGAAACATGTTTTTACTTTTTAAGGATCAAAAGTAATCTTTGTTATTCATATTTCTTTCCTGTTTTGTAAATAAAATATTGTTTTGTAAACCGAGTTTTGATAAAAACAAACGAGTTCTTCGCTTCGTGCATTTTTTCAAACACGTCTTTTTTGTTTCGGCCCTCAGGCCGAAACAGTCACTACATTCGGTTTGCCGGCCCATAATAGTCTCCGTGCGTGTCATTTAGCTGTCAGAGTTTTGGACCTAATCCAATCATATGCCGTTTCCATCATAAGCAATGGGAAAATGTAAAACATTTCACCATGCGGAGTATTTGGAAGAGTTGCGGTGAATCTTCTCTGAGGTAGTTGTGTAGACTATATTATGTCCTTTCGCATGACGCCATTTTTTGGAAAAAAATATATTATTGATTAACCCTACGACAATGCGTATTTTATTACTAAGTCAGTATTTAGGTCCAAGTTGCCAACTAGGTAAGTCATTGAAAAGTTATCCAAAAGCTTTTGTGATTGTGCGGCAACAGTCTCAGCTACCTGTGAGCATAAGCTGAGAAAACTGGTGAGTTTATCTATGTAACTAACAGTTGATGCATATATATTTTGTGAAGCAAGCTTCCGATATGTTGTAGCTTCGTGCGCATCTGAGGACATGTTTTTGGTATCAGCTATTATTTAAACTAGGTCCTATAAACAAACAGTGCGTACTTTACAACTTTAAAGATTCATTTATATACATATTTATATAAAGTTTTCATTTATTAATACTCTGATTTAAAGTATAATTTCTTGGATTCGGTATTATTTTTGAAGCACCAAAAGATGTAAATTTTGAGTAGATTGGTGACGGCGCACTGGTCAAAGACAAGCCTTGTATCTTTTCGTTCGAATTGAGACTTTCGCATTTTCTTCAAGCTACGATATAAGAGCTAAATACATTTACCATAAATATCAAAGAGCAGAATGAAGGTTTAAAAAGTATCCTACATTCAACATAGCGCGTACAGTAATGCTCATGTGCCAAAATATTTTGCACCAAGTACTCTGCTCTCTGCGATCAGTACTCAATCATTGTTTATATCTATTGTCGGATCTCTCATTCGTTCGGCGAGACGTTATATGTACGTACGTTGCCCTGTTTTCCCCCAAAACACTACGATGTTTCAAAGCAAGAACCACTAAAATCTCCAAAAAACTTAATTACGATGTATTTCGTCCAAGAGAATTTTATAACAAATGTTTCCATCGAAACTTGCGTAAGACTTTGCAACGTGAAAGCGTACCGCGAGATCGCTCTTGTCTGCCATTTCCAAAATACAGAAGACCCAATCATTACCACAGCAAGACCAAAATTCTTTATTCAGCAATGCCACACAATAAATAGATAACGGGCCGAAACATCATCGCTTTCGAAGCGATATAGGCTTGTTCTATCTAATTTTGGTTCGAAATTTTTGCATCTATATTATTAACAAGAATTCGCATGGTATTCTCGTGCACTTTGGAATAAATTTGCACTCACGGGTTTTCAAAAAGTTCAAAATTGCACGAGCCCGATCGCTCGTGCAAATTTATTCCAAAGTGCACTCGAAACCATGCGATTTCCTATACATATTGTAACGTAAAAATCCTTTGATTTATTGACGAAGTGATTGACTCATTGATTGATTGTTGGATGAATGAATCGATGGACGCTTCGGTGGGTGGGTAAGTGGGTAAGTGAATGGATGTATTGATGGATGTATTGATGGATGCATGGATGGGTAGCTTGGTTGGTCGTTGTTTGAATAGTTGAATAAAATGTGATAATAATTATCCCCTATTTCAGTTCGTCCAGTGATAAACGCCAAGCCGACTGATCAAAAATTGTTCGAAGGATCTACTGTCATCTTGCCATGTGAGGCTTCAGGTTTTCCCGCGCCAAATATCACGTGGTTATTCAATAATGATCCAATCCCATGGGAACATTCAATAGAGAACGAATCCTTGGTCCTGAACAATGTTAGACATGGAAGACATGATGGTAGATATACTTGTGTAGCTACCAACAAAGGAGATACTATGTCTACTTCTGCATCACTTATTGTTTATGGTAAGATAAGAATGGTTATTGTTAACTTTATGCTACAAACTTTAATTTTGCTTTTAAATTGGTACTTGCTTTGCCATTTTATTATCTCCTATGACACAAGAGAGTTTCTCTACGGGTTCATCGCTTATCCTCCCTGGTTTCATATAAGATGGATGCGAGTTAAAGAGTTACATAAGAGAATCCAACATGCAGTTTGTTCTGTAAAATAGCGCTATGTCGTCCCAATGACGATCAAAACTTATCCAACTGTTACAACGAAATCCTGAAAGAACTAGTTATTCCTTCAAATAAAAAGGAATTTACCTCTGACTGTCGTCTTTGTTTATTTTCCAGTAAAAATGTTTGCTCTTGCATTATCCAGAGAGTACATATTTTCTCTGACAAGTCAAAGTGCCAATCTCAGTTGTTCTGGGAGTGGCTATCCTTTACCAAATGTAACATGGACAAAGAATGGGTTGCCTGTGTCGTTGAATCAAACAGACAGTGTTATCAACGAAACCTTCATCGAAAGCATTCTAAGCTTGGGCAACCTAACGATTGAGAAGGCTGGACGATACTCTTTTAACGTAGGAAATGGAGTGCAAGAGCCGATAAGCGTTGCCATGGAAATACTGAGTAAGTGACTTGTAGAAGAATGTTATTGTCTTAGTCAAATAAAACGATGCCCGTCATGTGTTACCAACCAGAGAGTATTTTAATATTGGTTGGTATTAATCAGCTGAATGAATCTCCTGAATATTTTTACTCATAAACATGACCATTACATTGGAGCTTTTTGACGAAGCAGCCATGCTCATTTTGAACTTCAATTTTGAAAATTTCGAGTAAAAGACGTTTATGACTAGCAACTTATTACTTAATTCATAGATTATTTTACTCGAAATACATTTCCTTTTGGTTTCAGTTCGTCCAGTGATAAACGTCGCGCCAACTGATCAAAAAGCGTTCGAGGGATCTACTGTCATCTTGCCATGTAAAGCTGCGGGTTTTCCCGCGCCAAATATCACGTGGTTATTAAATGATGATCCAATCCCATGGGAGTATTCAATAGAAAACGATTCTCTGCTCCTAAACAATGTTAGACATGGAAGACATGATGGTAGATATACTTGTGTAGCTACCAGCAAGGCCGGTACAGTGTTCACTTCTGCATCACTTCGTGTTTATGGTAATAGTATTTGCTGGACAATCAATTCACTGTTGATTTTTATAGTTGGTCGGCCTTGGTTGGTTAAAACAGTCGGTAATATATGACCTTCAAAAATCTGTTCAAATTCCTCGAATACCGCTCTATTGTTTGATTATAGGCTCATTAACTGACAAATGCCAATTTTAAAGAATGCACAATATCAACAACTCAGACATTTGAAAAATTCAGTAAAATTGAGAAGACAGTTTTGTATTTCAAGAGTAGAAAAATCGATTTTATGAATCCTTATCGAAAAATATTTCATAGCAATGCATGATAGTACGTACTTGTGTTCTGGCCATGGTATCGTGACATAGGGGAAATATTCAAAACCTCCCCACTATTTAATATATTTTTCCCTCTTCATTTAGATGAGCCATCAAGTTTTGCAAAGAAAAGACGATATGTATTCTCCGTTATTGCAAGTGACTATGTCTTTGTGAGTTGTTTTGGAAGTGGGAATCCTCGGCCAATAATTGTATGGGAAAAAGATGGATCACCTGTCTCATTAAACCAAACAGACATCGTCCTTAATGACACTGTGGTTGAAAGTCGATTACATTTGGGCAACTTTACACCTGAAAAGGCTGGTAAATATTACTGTTACGTCAAGTCTCAGTTGGATGGAGTCTACATCCCAACACCAAGAAAGCTTGCTATATTAGCATGGTGTAAGTGATACTCTTTGTGTATCTTAAGCAACGAGGATAATCTAGGACGGGAACGTCAGTGTCGGGATATTTACACTTAGCGTTAATTAATAACAGAATCGTGTACTTACTATCTTTTACTGAATGAGGAGATGGGAAATCGAATAACTACAGTAGAGGAAATGGTAGTGGTAGTAAAATAAAGCCATAGCGAAAACGGCCTGTTTTTTCACGTCATTCAGGACCAGAGAACTAGAAGTAACACACTTTCCCAGTTCTCCTTCTCAATAAAATTCAATTATACATGCTGAACATTTCTGGGAGATCTCACGTCCTAGTTTTGGGTTTCCGTTGCTTAATGTTACTACTGTTTTTGAAATATTTTACCAAACGATATATTTTATGTACGTATTTAATTATTATTTATCAGTAAAGCAAAATTACTAGAAGAGCTCATCTAGATCAATATTCTCAGTGCTGGTGATGTGGGATATACACAATATATAGCTACTGCATATGCGCAGTAGCCGCAAAAGTGTGAAAAAGATCGACTTACCTCAATAAGTCTATTATTTTCAAAACTTTTTAATTTTACGATAAAACTACTCTTATTCGGAGTTCCATTCGCCTAGTCATGCTTTTTTTCGATCTTATCAAATACGCTAAATTCCAGTTCGTGTTTAGAGTTAGCTGTATTTGAATTTGATTCGCCCAAAAGTTGTTTTAGGGTTGGTTGAAGTTGAAGTAGACGATCATGGCTATATTATTTATTCAATATTCAGTGCTTATGTTTTCCCTGAATGTTTAGTCTATCCAGCAATTGTGGAAGAACCAGTTGATCGAGAAACTATAGAAGGAGCTACTGTTGTCTTTGAATGCAAAAGTAAAGGTTTTCCACAGCCAACTACTACCTGGTTGTTCAATGGAAAACCAATCCCATTTGAACATACTATTGACGGCGACGGTTCTTTAGTGCTGGAGAATGTTAGACGTAATCCTCATGCTGGTAAATATACTTGTGTAGCTACCAGCGAAGCAGGGACGGCGAAACATTTTGCATGGCTTTTTATTGATGGTAGGTTATTTATTTGTTGTTTTCAAGTAGTTCCACTTTTTGACAACTGTTCAAACTCCAGTGTATGAGGGCTTAGCCTCGAATCCAGGAGCTGCTTTCTTTTGCCGAACTCGGAAATGAGGCTAAGTCCACATCCACTGAAGTTTTACTGCTATTTTTATAAACATGCGAACTCTGTGTCTGCGAGCTGCACGCAGTAGTAAATTTTGTTTTTCGCTGCCGTCAATCAAACCTAATTAGTCGGTACCTTTCATATTTTTGACTGGCGGCAGCGACAAACCAAATTTCGATCATACATTTTTTCGATGTTTTCGATCATACATTTTCTTATTATAGAGTTTTAGCAAGAGAGTTTCCCCCAATTTGTGAACTTTGCATTACTGAATATTACTCACGATTTTTTTTTTGTTCGAGTTAAGTTATTTATATCTCCCTTACTCTCATTGAACCCACTTTTTTGAGCCTATTGCAATACACAACGATATTAGTGGAGAGCAGGAACAAAATCGTCAAATTATTCTCCATTCCTTTCTTTTCCTTTGCAATACACTACACTACACTACACTACACTACACTATACACTATACACTATACACTACACACTACACTATACACTACACTACATTACACACTACACTACACACTACACTACATTACACTACACTACACTACACTACACTGCACTACACTGCACTACATCAGGCGGTACTACAAGTACACTACACTGCATTACACTACACTATACTACTCTGGACTACCCTTCATGTAAACTGCACTCAATTCTTTAGTCAACACCACATTAATCAAACAAGACTACATTGTACTGTACTGCACTGTACTGTACTACACTACACGATTTTATCTTTTCTTTTTGTTTTTCTTTATTTTCCATTTCATCGTATTGTTAGGAGGCTGCCCCAGTGCCTGGAAAACATATCGAGATTCAAATTCCTGTTATCGTATTGTCAACACCCGTACGGCAAAATGGGACGTCGCGCGTCGATCCTGCATATCGATGGGTGGTTACTTGGTGAAGATCGATTCAGAGGAAGAGAACCGCTATGTGACTAAGTTGGCAAGTGAAGCAAGTTCAGCGGAATATATGTGGATCGGACTGTCTAGAAGTAAGTATTTTACATTGTTCCACCTAAAACATGGTTCCTACTGCTACTGAAATTCCAGGAAAGGAAAGACGCAATATCTGACAAAAATTCATGTATTGTAGGTATAATTCCAAAAATTCGTAAACATTATCTGGAGTAGTAGGGTTATCCAGCAGAGCCGGAGTATGGTAATTTTCACCCATGGATAATACAATGCCAAAAAGAGCTCTAAAAATGGCTACTGAGACAATGAGATGTTTTGTTTATTTGTTTAATTAACAAAGGGTTCCTTGATGTCAATGTTAGTAAAATCATTTAATCGTAAAACACTTTTAATTTCTTTACAGTCAGCGAAGATGATTTCCGGTGGACGGATGCCACAATTTTGTCAGGCCGATACTCAAAATGGAATAAAGGAGAACCAAACAATGCTGTAGGCAACGAGAACTGTGTTCATCTTTATGTTCGTGGCAGTGCATCTTATTGGAACGATCACATCTGCAATTATCCGGACGGGAAACCCATTTATGCTTGCGAAAGGGGAAAACGCAACTAAAACAATGTAAATGTTCGTTTACTTAATTATGAAAAGTATTCTTATGAATTAACAATTCGATATTAGATAATAGAGTTATTCAGGTATCTAGCTGAGTCCCTTGGAGGAAACTTGCCAATCAGTGCGAAGTGAACATGCACAACTTGTTAGCGTTACCCCGTGAGGAAAAGTGTTATTCCCATGAATATCAAAAGGTCTATAAGCTTTTTACTCTTTTGCCCATGAATATACCATCACATGTAGTACATTCACATGTGAAGTTATCACCTTTTTTTCTCTCGTGAATTCTAATTGCGAAAATTTACATATTCCATGTAGTTATTTCGCAGAATGCGAGGCCCTACAGTCTGTTTATGTTTTTGCGCGACACCGCATTGCAGATATGCACGGCCTCAATGCTAACAAGTTTTGAGTTTTGTCATGCAGGCCTGGTTACAAAAAATCAGCTAGATTGCTTCTTAAAGATTTTCTAAAATTTGGTTTTGAATATGAACCTTTATAAGTTGAAAAAAAATTAAAATTACAGTAGAGAATATATATAGTATCTATATTTGTGCTTATGAGTAATTCGTGATACAGACTCCCAATGTCAAGCATTTTAAGGAGCCCTGTGGGGGAAGAGTACTTGCCGGTTCCTATATGGGAAAGTTGAAAGTTCCTTTTTCTCAAATAATGATAGTGCTCTGTAAGTTTAATATGCAATCTGTTAAGACCGTTTTCGAGTTCCCAATTACCACTGTGTTTTTAGATTACAGACTCTTTTAATCAGGCTTAGCCTCGTATCAGTGTCTAAGTATTCACACGGTAAAATAAAGAATGCACAACTTCAGCATTACATGACTTTCACTGCAACAGCTGGATGCTGCACAAAGTCGATGATGCTAATAAAACCCTGAGCAACAGAGAAAGTGTTTCGATGTGTTTCTCATACCTCGGGTTTGTGCCGTCTTCCTCCGAATCAATAAAAGACCTATTTTGCATGGGGGTAGGGTTTTCTCATTTGAGGCAACGATAAAAGGCGTTTTCTCAGTGAATGCCAGAGGCTTGGACTTTCCATTCCAGACTTCAGAGTCATCTCTCGAGTGTACGACTTATACAAGCTGCGAGATGAGAATTTGTTTGAGAACCATCACTATTTTTTGAAACCCGTTGAAGATTATTCTGAAGATAGGAAAAATTTTAGACGAATTCCTCACGATTTGAATGCCTTCAAAGAGTATGTGAAGGAATACGAGATGCAAATCACCCTTGGACGGACTTACTTTGTGTGTGAATACATCAATGGCAGTGAATACTGTTCAAACGTGATTTGCCGCAACGGAAAAATACTTGCTATTCAAGTTTGTCCAAGTTCAAGTGTTCAAATAGACTACGACGCAATAGACCATAAGGAAATAGAAGAATGGACCACAGAATTCTGCAGTAAGTTGAAGATTTCAGGTGGACTCTGTTTCGATTTCATCCAAGACCACAATAACAACATCTACTGCCTAGAATGTAACCCACGCCTTCATTCAGCCATAACTACTTTCCATTGTGATCCAAAACTTGCTGTAGCTATCCAAGCCGCATTGGAGCCTGAAATTGTTCAAGATGAAGAGGTGGTGTTCCCTGTCAAGCCACCAGACCAATCCCTTCATGTCTATTGGCTATATCAAGAAGTGTACAAGCTGTTTACTGGTAGGCAAGGTATAAGGGAGCTTCTCTCTACGGTACTGCATGGAAAGGAAGCAGTATATGATCACGATGATCCCCTTCCATTTCTCATCCTGCACACGATCCACATAATGTTCCAGTTGAAGAAAAACATAGTGAATAATGCTCGTTGGAGTGTTGTCAATCCTTGCCTAGGATGTCCCACTAATTGAACCATGAAGAGAACACGATTTTTTAAAAGTACATTTGTTAGTTAGTGACTTATTAATTTTGGTATTCGTGATAGATGGTAGATGTGACTGATTCGTTGTCTTGTGTGATTCATCATTTGTATTATGCCATAAGTTCATTGTTTTGATTCAAACTTCAAATTTTATCGATATCCTGAAACAGCCTCAGGTCACTGCGTGAATTAAAAGAATAGCGACAACGATTCAATCGTACCATTTTTTTTACGATCTAAAATCGGCGTTTCAGAATCTGACGCAAACTAGGGCATGTGCAGATGACCATGTCATTAAAAATTCCAAAAACTCCTTAAGTGTAGAACAGTACGTCTTAAGAGAACTTTCTTTCTTAGTACTATGATCTCCTTGGCCAATAGTGAAATACAATAAAAACCCGAATAAAAGAACAAGTGGGTTAAGAACACCCAGCCTGAATTAGGGCGTTTTTAGTACCATTTAAATAAGAAGGGAATCAGCCTAACAAATTAAAAGGTGTTCTTAAAAAAAAATAAGATCAATATTTATGTGCTAGACCTGTTCTACAGTACATTAATAGAGTTTAATTTAATTCAATTCACTTTTATTATCAATTTAGATTCATTTACAGTGTTACAAGTAGCAGACTCCAAGCATGACCTGACAAGAGTATATTTTTCTACTGTTTTGATACAGGCGCTGGTATTATTGCAGTAAAGATTTTTCAAATAACATTTTTGAACTTACACATTAATATCACCTACATGTATTGGTAGTCTATATAGTAATACTGTATATATTTTAGAAACATTTATTCAAAAACACCGTAAGAAGGCTTCAGGCTGATTTTCAGTAAACACCCGTTAAATAAGAACAAAATCAGCCTCAACTCCAAAAATGGGTGTTCTTTTATGCGGGTTTTTACTGAACTACATTAGTTATTTGTATAGTAGTTGTAAATAGTGAGCCAAATTTCTATTTAAGACATTGTAAATTTATTCGCTTGAGGCAAAATGTAGCCGCGTATATCATGTATGCATATAGTATAACGACTTCGTTTTTTTTTTTTTCTTGTTCTTAGCTTTTACTTGTTAACTGTAATTTGTTAATTGTAATTCATTTTTATGCGATAATGTGTGATTAGACTGTTATTATTATCGCATTCATTGTTAGCTTCGCATTCTTACGTAATCCCTCCCTATATGATGTGACCTCAGTCAGTCCTCAAATACCTGGCTTGGGCTTCCTGTGTAGTAAGCCGAGAAGCTCTGGGTCCGACATGCGTTCAAAAGATTTTGAGGAACCAAGTGAACAAGTTGCATAACGATGAACTTGAATTCGCTTTTACGAGCATTTCAAGCAAGTAAATTTTGTTATCGTGCTACATATACCATCCCACTAGTACGAAGATTGTCCAGTTCGAGTACAGAGGTAAAGCGATGGGGTTTTCAAGACCAAAACCACCACGATTGCACAGCATTTCAGTCTTTCAAAGTCAAAACTTACTCCACTGGAAGATTGCTTCCCCCTCAAAGAAACTACTGTTCTTTGAACACTAGTGATTCTAAAGATGATGTATTAGAAAGAGAAGAAGCTGTTGCCGCCCAAGATCAGGAACATCCTAATCGAAGGACTATTTTTGTTGGGTCTCTTAACTATCTCACAGATGAAGACAAACTGCACCAACATTTCTCCAAGTATGGAGAGATTGAGCACCTTAGAGTCATTCGTTATACGACGTCTTCCATGCCAAAAAATTATGCTTTCGTGGTTTTTAAGTCTGTTGAGTCCGTCGAAAAGGCTCTACAAGGAAAAAACTTTCTTGATTCAAGAAGGTTAGAGGTTGCGAGGCATGATCGTGATGCTACACACGAGAGAAAGATTTTCCTAAGAGGAATACCCTTGGAACTTGAGATCAATGATATGAAAGACTATTTCTCCCAGTACGGAGACATCAAATCAGTCGATATTCCAATGACTGGTAAAAAGAGAAGAGACTATGGCTTTATTGAATTTTTGTCTGAAAACTCCCCAATCAAAGCACTAAAACGACAAAACCATGAGGTGAAAGGCCATGTCCTGCAGGTGGGCACTTGTATAGCTAAACGCAGAAAAAGTGTACCAGGCAAGATAGTAGTGGACCTTTTACCAGAAGACATTACCCTTGAAGCTGTGAGAAAATATTTTGAGCAATTTGGGCAGCTTAACTCAATTGATATGGTCTTTAAGCGTGATTTTATTTCAGCCAAGAATTTTGCTTTTCTGTGTTTTCAAAATCAAGAAGTAGCTGATGAAGTTTCAAGTAGCAAAAGAAATCATTATATTGATGGCCAAGAAGTAGTTGTGAAGCCAATGCACTCTACGACCAAGTCGAGACCAGCGTCGTCCAGGGAAAAGAAGGTTTTTATAGAAGGTATACCCCTGGGAAAGACTGAAAATGAAATTATGTCATATTTCAATCAATTTGGAGAAGCGATTCATCTTCATTTGATTGAGAGTTGGGAAGAAAGAAAGATAGACCAGTGTGGAATCTTAAGGTTCAAGAGGAAAAGAGATGTTGATAATTTGTTAGCCCAATCAGAGCTCATAATGGAAGGCAGTCCTCTAAATGTACGACGACTTGGATTCACGGCTGAGACTTCATCAGAATACACTCCATTGTATTCAGAGTTTAGAAAGAAACACCAAATAAATTCCATTGATACTAAAATACATGAAAGTATTGAGGGCACAGAAGAAGAAATGCAAGAGAGTGGTCTCACCCATTATCCAAAACTTGATTGATACAGTCCTAATAGTAGAAGAATAATTAATATAAATGGAAAAGAGATATTGATTAATGATGCCCATTGTTATACAATTACTGGTTAAATTTCAAAGTTTCTAGGCTAAGACTCTATCTGGTTGTCTTGATTTCTTGGCCTTTTGCAAATCAAATTTTCAGTTGTCCACCTCTGTTAAATACCCATTGCCACCTACCATAATGCATCACAATTTGTTTACATTTTGAATCGTGTCACCACTGAAAAAACAATTCCAACATTTTGAATAAACTCTTGAATAGTCCCTAAAGCCGTAAAATAATGTAAAAGAATCATTATTGTGCCTTAGTGCTATGTCGGAAAAGGATTTAATATGATGTTATTATTCAATATATGAATCTTTGAATTTCATAGACCACGAAATTCATCTGTGACCGCGGTGGCAATGGGTCTTTAAATTTTTACGGTTGAAACCAAAAACTTTGTTGTTTGGAGTCTGTTTGGGTAGATTGTTTTAAAGACAGTTGTAAAAGCTTTATTTGTGTGTAGAAAATTAAACCTTTTTCATTTGGTAGACTTTAAAGTAACTATGCAATGAGTATGAGTATTATTAGTGTCAGGTCTTAAATTACCAATCCCGTGACACAAAGCTGCATAATTTATTTCAACTAACAGTCAAAGCAGAGTGCAGATTCTACTCTGAGAAACAGTAGAGTGAAGGCTTTTAACCCGAAAAATTAAAAAAATACTAGTCAACACACAAAAGAAAACAATGGAATTAGGTTCTACTAAAATGTGTTAGTGTACCACCTCTTTCTCTTTTACTCTGCCGAAGGACCAGCTTCCAAAATGTCAGTAAGTTTCTTCACCTTTTCACGGTGTATGATTTACCCATTTATCATTACTATTTCATTAGGAACAGCGACGCAGCTCACACTAGTTTTTAGCTAGTTATCTCTTCTTGTTAGTCTAATGTGTATTTACAGGTTTAGTGACTTTACTCTACTCTGCCAATAGCACTAAGTTTTACTAAAAAGCACTTAGGAAACAATAGAAAAGACATTGAACTATTTAGTATTATTTTAATTTATTATTTAATTTAAAAATTTAGTACTATTTTATGATAAGTGTGGGGGGGGGGAGACTATGGATAATTTCTGGAACTACACAACAGACAATGTGCATGAGCACAAATTTTGAGCACAAAGTGTGATGAGAAACCAATGCTTTTTTGGCTCCTCTAATAATTCTTCTGACAATAAGCCTTTTCATAGTTTAAGAATAGAATCCACTGCGCATGCGATTTTATCCTGAATTTCTCACCTTTTGTTTAATTAAGAGCAAAAGAAGGTTTAGACAAAACAAGGGGGGAAATTCGGGATAAAATCACATGCGCAGTGGATAAACTATGAAAAGGCTTATTATTCCATTGACATTTCCTATGAAAATATAAGTATTTCTACAGACGAAAATAACATTTTCCCCTTCTGATAGTTCCTTTAAATTTCCCTGCTTCACTTTTTGCAGTTCTATATTTTGCAGAGTGCTTTGTAAGGTTTGATGCGCATTGCCTATTAGTAATGCTAAACATGTGAACCTCAAAATTATATTACTTGAGTCTAATGATTTTGTTCTAAAATCATGGGCTGATTTAGAATTGGTAGTTCCAGAAATTATCGTCAATACCTCCATTTGGACAACCAGTTGTAAAATGGCAGATGTTGAATATGATGAGCACGAAGAAACAAGTGAAGACGAAATCAGCGACCAAAGTCAGTATTGGTGAGGAAACTGAGGACGACGGTGAATCGAAAGTTAGTGATTCTGAAGAGGACGATGATAAGTCAGTAAAGCACAGTTGGTCGGCTCTCGTAGGAGAAGCTACAGATCGTCATCAGAAAGAGTTAGAGGGTCAAATGGAAAACTACCTGCACGAAGGAGAAAGCGAAGAAAGTGCTGCAGTCAAAGCGCATAACAGTATGTTACCAGTCTATAGAAAGGAGCAGAGAAAAGTTTTGTTGGAAAAGTTAGAAAGGATGCACACACTGAAGAAAGACCCGTATTTCCGAAAAATCATGAAAACTAGACAGGAGCTCATGGACACAGATGACTATGACTGGAAAGAGGCGACTCAAGTTGTGATTCAACAGCGTAAACATCTGCTAAACAATTTATTTCGACCACTTAAAAATGATGAGACAGATGAAGAGGAAGATTTGCGATATCATCAGCGTCCTAAACGTCGAAGGTTAGTAAACTAGAAAGAAAAATTAAATGTACTTTTTTTGCAATGAAACTTTATTAAATATAGTTAAATAGTTATAGAGACGTCCTCTTGTTCTGCTCATTTTACTCATGCTCTGCTCACAGGGGCACTAGGGGCACCAGCTAGTGGCACTTTAAAAAACCGTCATCATGGGAAACAATCGATATTAAGAATGAAACCAAGGGGCATTGTTAGAGGCACTTTTATTTCCCTCTGTTTAAAGAAAGAACATTTGAAAGAGGGGATTAACCTTGTCAACCCAAGAAAGGTGCTCCAATCAATAACCTTGCTCTGAAAAAAGTTCACACCCTCATTTTCATTCATAAACACAACTTTTTCAAATCTTACTTAAACAAAGAACAAGGAACAAATACTCAACAGTAAGATCAACCTCATGAAATTATAAATTTATATATTTCCAAAACAGTATATAGCGATTGATGAAGACAAGAGGCCCCTTCATTCATTCCTAAATTCATTCTTAAGCAATCGGTAAAAATTGTGTGGTCTGGGGCCTGGCTCCTCGCTCCTCATGTTGCAGAACTCTCATTTCAAATCTACTTCCGGCTCCCTCAATTCGGGGTCTTTAATTTCTTCGCTACTGCCTCCTTGAAATTGAATCAAAACAATAGAGCTATAGTATATTGAAATGATGAATCACACAAGACAACGAATCAGTCACATCTACGCCATCTATCACGAATACCAAAAATTGATAAGTCACTAACTAACAAATGTACTTTAAAAAAATCGTGTTCTCTTCATGATTCAATTAAATGGGACATCCCAGGCAAGGATTGACAACACTCCAGCGAGCATTATTCACTATGTTTTTCTTCAACTGGAACATTATATGGATCGTGTGCAGGATGAGAAATGGAAGGGGATCATCGTGGTCATATACTGCTTCCTTTCCATGCAGTACCGTAGAAAGAAGCTTCCTTATACCTTGTCTACCAGTAAACAGCTTGTACACTTCTTGATATAGCCAATAGACATGAAGGGATTGGTCTGGTGGCTTGACAGGGAACACCACCTCTTCATCTTGAACAATTTCAGGCTCCAATGCGGCTTGGATAGCTACAGCAAGTTTTGGATCACAATGGAAGGTAGTTATGGCTGAATGAAGGCGTGGGTTACACTCTAGGCAGTAGATGTTGTTGTTATTGTGGTCTTGGATGAAATCGAAACAGAGTCCCCCTGAAATCTTCAATTTACTGCAGAATTCTGTGGTCCATTCTTCTATTTCCTTATGGTCTATTGCGTCGTAGTCTATTTGAACACTTGAACTTGGACAAACTTGAATAGCAAGTATTTTTCCGTTGCGGCAAATCACGTTTGAACAGTATTCACTGCCATTGATGTATTCACACACAAAGTAAGTCCGTCCAAGGGTGATTTGCATCTCGTATTCCTTCACATACTCTTTGAAGGCATTCAAATCGTGAGGAATTCGTCTAAAATTTTTCCTATCTTCAGAAAGATCTTCAACGGGTTTCAAAAAATAGTGATGGTTCTCAAACAAATTCTCATCTCGCAGCTTGTATAACTCGTCCACTCGAGAGATGACTCTGAAGTCTGGAATGGAAAGTCCAAGCCTCTGGCATTCACTGAGAAAACGCCTTTTATCGTTGAGCAGGAGCGCCATCTCTAGGCTACCAAATCCTAAGCATCTTATTCGAGGACAAACTTTTGCTAACTTCTGCTCGACCATATAGTTTGGAATAGCGGAGTAAGCTTTACTGACCGGGACAAACCAATCCACCTTCTCCTCGACTGCCACTTTCACTACTCCGTCAATGTACTTGTCCATGGTCTTGCTATTGTAGTGTGGAACGTATCGGGTACGCGAGACATACTTAGACCAACTCGATGCAGAATATTTGTATTGATCTGATTCCACAAGAATTATCCGATGACCTGCTTTGGCCAGTGTTCGCAAGACATGAAGAGACTTGGTTAGGACTCCGTCGGTCACGAGAACGGTTCTTCTAAACTTTGGCTTGGCCGGGTCTCGCTCTTTAAATCCTTTAAGCATTCTAGATGTTCTGCCGAAGAGCCATGATATTAGGGTGATGATAAGCCACAAAGGGCTTGCACACAGAAAGATGACAAAATACAAGCAAGCTTTTGCTCTGTACCACATACTTTTAACTTTTACGTTTTCTCCTAACGATGTTACATAAGTGTTTAAGTGATATAAAGTTAGTGCATGGACCGTTAAAGGAATAAACCGTGAAACTACGCTATATATTACGTAATAGAGGAGCGATCTAACTTGCCACGTGAAACATACTGAACTTTGCATTTTGTATTAAAGGGCCACTTGGACGAAAATCGCTCCAAAATTAAAACTCTTTCATTCGAGCTGGAACTTTGCTGAAATAATCTAGGATACATTAAGAACCACCCACTGGAATATCTTTCTGATATTCGAAAGGAAAGGGCCAAAATTTTACGATTTATTTTCGTCCGCCATTAATTTCTTTGAATCACAGAATTCGACTCAAGAAGACTGGCACGAGTACTTATGACGTCATTTACTCAACCCAAACCAAAACATTGGTGGGTAATGTATGTGCCATGTTCGTAAAACTCGGTTTATTTGGTTTATTCAGAAAATATTTAATGTTTCATTCGGTTTCCTAACTACTATATGACCAAACAATGTGTAGGCGCTGAAATTTTTCAGTTTCAATAATACTGACGATCATAATTCGAAAATTTCAATACATCTCGGCAAGCCAAGAATCACAACAAAGTAGGACGCATGGACGAGATTCTAGCGGTTCCATCGCGCGAAGTGACTGAGATATTCGGGATTCGAATCATTTTAAGGATAACAATTTTTCAAGGTATATTTACATACAAGGGCAAAGAGCAACACCACAATTTGGGTCCGCGAGACATCCGACACAATGAAAGAAAAATCTACGAGCTGAGTGACAGACGCCGCTGTCGCGCGAGTAATAAATAAGAAACCTTTGACATGTTCTATTACAAAGATGATATTAGATAATCGTATGTTTGTACCTATTCAATGCATAATAAACATTTTGAAGCAAATAATAACCGTTCTGTAGTAAATCAGCTAGGAGAATTACGAGCTCACATTCTAAATTATTCGGCACATAGATCTAAGTATATTGTCACAAATCTTTATATCACAACGCAGAATTCAAAAGGCAATCGGTTGTTTTCATAACATCAATCACTATTAGATTACATTGAAACTTCAAATTTAAGATCTTTATATCATGGACAGTAGGTAGCAAATACAAATAATGAAATGAACGTAAGGAATTTTTATGAAAACCTCTTCCCAAGCATTGCTTCTTCTTCTAGTTCGGCTTCATCTTCATACATTATAATTTATGGTTCTAACTCTTCAGGATTGACAAAGCGAGCGTCCAAAGGAGTTTCCATCGTATTTGAAGAGGTATCAAAGGTTTAAAAAAAGTCTGTTTAGAGATTCTTTTCACGATAACGCGTTTAAAACATCAAATAAACTTCAGGTAATTTAACAAGAAATGTATAGTCAAAACGACGCTAACATGACAGTGTTGAGTAAATGACGTCACAGCGTAAAACTGCTGTACATAATGACTCGTTGGCCGTGACACAAAGAAATTAATGGCGGACGAAAATAAATCGTAAAATTTTGGCCCTTCCCTTTCGAATATTAGAAAGATATTTCAGTGAGAGGTTCTTAATGTGTTCAAGATTATTTCAGCAAAGTTCCAGCTCGAATGAAAGAGTTTTAATTTTGGAACAATTTTCGTCCAAGTGGCCCTTTAAAGATGACAATAGAACGATTTCGCGTAAGCTCCTTTTTACATGCAAATGAGTTTAGGTAGTAAAATAACTGGACTGGACTAGACAGAGAAAAATCTGTAAAACATAGACTGGACTGGACTGGACTGGACTCGAAATCTGTAAAACATGGACTGGACTGGACTCGAAATCTGTAAAACATGAAAAATAATAAGCTTAAATAACCGGAAATGACTCCACGACTTCAGCTTGGGTAGAACTTAGTATTACAACTATTGACAACCCAAAAGAGGTCTTAAGGCAATCTTTATGGAACAATGTTTTCATTCCTTTAAATTGTAGTGTTTTAAGTAGACAACATGTTTTAAATGTCAATATACGTTTTGTCAGAGACGTGTGGGATAAAGAAAAAGGTTTTCATTGGGAAGTAGAAATAAACAAAGGGTTAGAAAATACAGAATGGTTAACTTGGGTTAAAATAATCACTCTTATTCCAACACAGTGGAAACCTTCTCCCAGTACGGAGATATCAAATCAGTTGATATTCCAATGACTGGTAAAAAGAGAAGAGACTATGCCTTTATTAAATTTTTGTCTGAAAACTCCCCAATCAAAGCACTAAAACGACAAAACCATGAGGTGAAAGGCCATGTCCTGCAGGTAGGCACTTGTATAGCTAAACGCAGAAAAAGTGTACCAGGCAAGATAGTAGTAGACCTTTTACCAGAAGACATTACTCTTGAAGCTGTGAGAAAATATTTTGAGCAATTTGGGCAGCTTAACTCAATTGATATGGTCTTTAAGCGTGATTTTACTTCAGCCAAGAATTTTGCTTTTCTGTGTTTTCAAAATCAAGAAGTAGCTGATGAAGTTTCAAGTAGCAAAAGAAATCATTATATTGATGGGCAGGAAGTTATTGTGAAGCCAATGCACTCTACGACCAAATCGAGACCAGCGTCGTCCAGGGAATGACGTATTTCATTTCAGGGTATTTCACTCCCTCAGTTTAATGGTGAAATTAAATGACGTTATTTGTCACAAATAACGTCTGCGAAGGGTGAGGCTAGTGAAAAGCTGAAAAAAGACTTATTTTGTGTTTCAATTCAAAGCCCCATCTTTTAAGGCTCAAATTAAACAGGGAATACGTCCAAACTCTCGTTGTTTTTTTCGACGATCACTTCCGCCTTTGTTTACATGGGAATAGCCCTTCTCGGAAACGAAACGAACCCATGCAAAATGCTAAACCACATTTTACAAGTATTATATAGTGAACCAAGATATCGTTTTCTGTGTTTTACTTCTTCATTTTATATTTGGATACCAAACAAGGTATTGTCAACATTGTCTGATCAGCCTTCAGCAAAATAAGTGGGTTTTTACCCTTTGGTTACCCCCCAAAGACGCAAAGTATTATGGGGATGTGAAAGTAGAGAATACCAAAACTAATAAGTCCTAACTAACAAATTTACTTTTAAAAATATCGTGTTCTCCTCATGATTCAATTGCAGATACGTCCAAGGCAAGGATTGACAACACTCCAGCGAGCATTATTCACTATGTTTTTCTTCAACTGGAACATTATGTGGATCGTGTGCAGGATGAGAAATGGAAGGGGATCATCGTGATCATATACTGCTTCCTTTCCATGCAGTACCGTAGAAAGAAGCTCCCTTATACCTTGCCTACCAGTAAACAGCTTGTACACTTCTTGGTATAGCCAATAGACATGAAGGGATTGGTCTGGTGGCTTGACAGGGAACACCACCTCTTCATCTTGAACAATTTCAGGCTCCAATGCGACTTGGATAGCTACAGCAAGTTTTGGATCACAATGGAAGGTAGTTATGGCTGAATGAAGGCGTGGGTTACACTCTAGGCAGTAGATGTTGTTGTTATTGTGGTCTTGGATAAAATCGAAACAGAGTCCACCTGAAATCTTCAACTTACTGCAGAATTCTGTGGTCCATTCTTCTATTTCCTTATGGTCTATTGCGTCGTAGTCTATTTGAACACTTGAACTTGGACAAACTTGAATAGCAAGTATTTTTCCGTTGCGGCAAATCACGTTTGAACAGTATTCACTGCCATTGATGTATTCACACACAAAGTAAGTCCGTCCAAGGGTGATTTGCGTCTCGTATTCCTTCACATACTCTTTGAAGGCATTCAAATCGTGAGGAATTTGTCTAAAATTTTTCCTATCTTCAGAATAATCTTCAACGGGCTTCAAAAAATAGTGATGGTTCTCAAACAAATTCTCATCTCGCAGCTTGTATAATTCGTCCACTCGAGAGATGACTCTGAAGTCTGGAATGGAAAGTCCAAGCCTCTGGCATTCACTGAGAAAACGCCTTTTATCGTTGAGCAGGAGCGCCATCTCTAGGCTACCAAATCCTAAGCATCTTATTCGAGGACAAACCTTTGCTAACTTCTGCTCGACCATATAGTTTGGAATAGCGGAGTAAGTTTTACTGACCGGGACAAACCAATCCACCTTCTCCTCGACTGCCACTTTCACTACTCCGTCGATGTACTTGTCCATGGTCTTGCCATTATGGTGTGGAACGTATCGGGTACGCGAGACATACTTAGACCAACTCGATGCAGAATATTTGTATTGATCTGATTCCACAAGAATTATCCGATGACCTGCTTTGGCCAGTGTTCGCATGACATGAAGAGACTTAGTTTGGACTCCGTCGGTCACGAGAACGGTTCTTCTAAACATTGGCTTGGCCGGGTCTCGCTCTTTAAGCATTCTAGATGTTCTGCCGAAGAGCCATGATATTAGGGTAATGATAAGCCACAAAGGGCTTGCACACAAGAAGATGACAAAATACAAGCAAGCTTTTGCTCTGTACCACATACTTTTACTCAGCTCACAAGCTTACGTTTTCTCCTAACGATGTTACATAAGCGTTTAAGTGATATAAAACTAGTGCAGTGGACCATTAAAGGAATAAACCGTGAAACCACGCTATATTACATAATAGACAGGAGTGATCTAACTTGGCATGTGAAACATTGAACTTTGCATTTTGTATTAAAGATGACAATGATGTGCAAATAGACGACGCTCTAGCTAAAATGGACTAAAATGAAAGCATTTGACGCTAGTTGAAAGAATACTGAGACAGACCCATTCCCAAATTTAGAGAAACTTGACAGGCCACAGAATCTAAGAATATGATTATCATAATATCGATAAGAATTCATAAAATCGATTATTCTCGTCTCTAAATATAACTAAAACCAATCTTGTACTCAGAGCCTTTATTTCTTTGCGCATTAAGAAATCAGCTCTGGGTACGACATTAAATTAAAACTGGCTTTGCGTCTCTCAGTTTTGTGGCTCGTCAAAGTTGGATGCGCATGCGACCTTGCGGAGAAAACAGTCGATTTTAATTGGATGACCACACTGAATGTCGCGATCTAGCCAGCAGGGCTTCGTGTTACGTATGATCTCCGCGTGTTACGTAAGAGTGCGCGCGTCTCCCACCGAAGACAATTATTCAGGAATTTTTTTACGCTTTCACTCTACGAGCTATATTGCGAGAAATAAATTGATGTACTTATATATTATGTCTTCAGCATGCACAATATATATATTTTTACGTATTTGTCCTGACAACTTTTTTGTAAACAAGAAAAAACGAGGGAGACTCTGCTAACAGGGAAGATTCCAATCCGCAAGAACCCCGGAATGATTTGTCCACAATCTGTCGCAATATAAATCAGTTGAAAACACTTGGAAATTTTGTTAATTAAAATACTCGACTTTATTATCATTTGCTGAGCAAAGGCAATACACCCGATTGCTCGTTCTTATCAGACGACACTACCGGGATAAGAACACACAAGGACAAAAAGGAAAGGTTTTTGAACATAACTGCATGGTAAATCTTTGAACAAATTTATCTTCGATCCCCAAATTACTCTTTTATCACTTGCTAAGCAAGGACGACACACCCGATTGTTCTTTCTTATCAGGGCGACTCCAGGGATAAGAACACACAAGGACAAAAAAAAAAAAAAAAAAGAAGAGATTTTTGACAAAACTGGTAATCTTTCACCAAATCTACCTTCGTACCAAAAGTTTTATTGCAAAAGCTTTGCTTGAATTCAGTGTCCAAGCCCGTTTGAGTAATGTGGGAGAGCGTTGGATGGGCTTAGACGATTTGATATTCCAAAGCTGCAGCGCTTAATGTTTGTAGCGCGCGCGTAAGAACGCTGCGTCTAGTTACGTCACTAGCCTCTTCCGCAAGCATCTCTGTGGCTTTCTCTAATTTCTCTAACTATTAATGAGCAGGAGTCTGGGAACGAAGAAATAAAAAACCAGACGAGGGGAGGGAGGGGAGGAGGCCCAGCACTCTCGGTTTTCACTGAGGGAGGAAGCCCCTTCGCTATAGTGATATATTATGTGAGAGTTTATAGAGTTGCCTGCGGAGGAGGCTATTACGTCACAATCAATCGAACCTAGTTACGTCAGAAGCTGATTACACAGGTAATCCAGGTAGGCACTTGTATAGCTAAACGCAGAAAAAGTGTACCAGGCAAAATAGTAGTAGACCTTTTACCAGAAGACATTACTCTTGAAGCTGTGAGAAAATATTTTGAGCAATTTGGGCAGCTTAACTCAATTTATATGGTCTTTAAGCGTGATTTTACTTCAGCCAAGAATTTTGCTTTTCTGTGTTTTCAAAATCAAGAAGTAGCTGATGAAGTTTCAAGTAGCAAAAGAAATCATTATATTGATGGGCAGGAAGTTATTGTGAAGCCAATGCACTCTACGACCAAATCGAGACCAGCGTCGTCCAGGGAATGACGTATTTCATTTCAGGGTATTTCACTCCCTCAGTTTAATGGTGAAATTAAATGACGTTATTTGTCACAAATAACGTCTGCGAAGGGTGAGGCTAGTGAAAAGCTGAAAAAAGACTTATTTTGTGTTTCAATTCAAAGCCCCATCTTTTGAGGCTCAAATTAAACAGGGAATACGTCCAAACTCTCGTTGTTTTTTTCGACGATCACTTCCGCCTTTGTTTACATGGGAATAGCCCTTCTCGGAAACGAAACGAACCCATGCAAAATGCTAAACCACATTTTACAAGTATTATATAGTGAACCAAGATATCGTTTTCTGTGTTTTACTTCTTCATTTTATATTTGGATACCAAACAAGATATTGTCAACATTGTCTGATCAGCCTTCAGCAAAATAAGTGGGTTTTTACCCCTTGGTTACCCCCCAAAGACGCAAAGTATTATGGGGATGTGAAAGTAGAGAATACCAAAACTAATAAGTCCTAACTAACAAATTTACTTTTAAAAGTATCGTGTTCTCCTCATGATTCAATTGCAGAGACGTCCAAGGCAAGGATTGACAACACTCCAGCGAGCATTATTCACTATGTTTTTCTTCAACTGGAACATTATGTGGATCGTGTGCAGGATGAGAAATGGAAGGGGATCATCGTGGTCATATACTGCTTCCTTTCCATGCAGTACCGTAGAAAGAAGCTCCCTTATACCTTGCCTACCAGTAAACAGCTTGTACACTTCTTGGTATAGCCAATAGACATGAAGGGATTGGTCTGGTGGCTTGACAGGGAACACCACCTCTTCATCTTGAACAATTTCAGGCTCCAATGCGGCTTGGATAGCTACAGCAAGTTTTGGATCACAATGGAAGGTAGTTATGGCTGAATGAAGGCGTGGGTTACACTCTAGGCAGTAGATGTTGTTGTTATTGTGGTCTTGGATAAAATCGAAACAGAG
The DNA here is from genome assembly GCF_029948245.1 of Actinia tenebrosa. Classification (NCBI taxonomy): domain Eukaryota; kingdom Metazoa; phylum Cnidaria; class Anthozoa; order Actiniaria; family Actiniidae; genus Actinia; species Actinia tenebrosa. The sequence continues at coordinate 15,260,951 of NW_028292581.1, read as the reverse complement.
TCCACCTGAAATCTTCAACTTACTGCAGAATTCTGTGGTCCATTCTTCTATTTCCTTATGGTCTATTGCGTCGTAGTCTATTTGAACACTTGAACTTGGACAAACTTGAATAGCAAGTATTTTTCCGTTGCGGCAAATCACGTTTGAACAGTATTCACTGCCATTGATGTATTCACACACAAAGTAAGTCCGTCCAAGGGTGATTTGCGTCTCGTATTCCTTCACATACTCTTTGAAGGCATTCAAATCGTGAGGAATTTGTCTAAAATTTTTCCTATCTTCAGAATAATCTTCAACGGGCTTCAAAAAATAGTGATGGTTCTCAAACAAATTCTCATCTCGCAGCTTGTATAATTCGTCCACTCGAGAGATGACTCTGAAGTCTGGAATGGAAAGTCCAAGCCTCTGGCATTCACTGAGAAAACGCCTTTTATCGTTGAGCAGGAGCGCCATCTCTAGGCTACCAAATCCTAAGCATCTTATTCGAGGACAAACCTTTGCTAACTTCTGCTCGACCATATAGTTTGGAATAGCGGAGTAAGTTTTACTGACCGGGACAAACCAATCCACCTTCTCCTCGACTGCCACTTTCACTACTCCGTCGATGTACTTGTCCATGGTCTTGCCATTATGGTGTGGAACGTATCGGGTACGCGAGACATACTTAGACCAACTCGATGCAGAATATTTGTATTGATCTGATTCCACAAGAATTATCCGATGACCTGCTTTGGCCAGTGTTCGCATGACATGAAGAGACTTAGTTTGGACTCCGTCGGTCACGAGAACGGTTCTTCTAAACATTGGCTTGGCCGGGTCTCGCTCTTTAAGCATTCTAGATGTTCTGCCGAAGAGCCATGATATTAGGGTAATGATAAGCCACAAAGGGCTTGCACACAAGAAGATGACAAAATACAAGCAAGCTTTTGCTCTGTACCACATGCTCAGTTTCTCATAGAAAGCAATCAGTAAGAAATATCGAAAATATTATGAAAGTTTAGTGGAACCTACAAGGATGAACAATCTATGAACATGCGATGACGCGCGTTTGCGCCAAGTGTCTTTCTCATTTTTATTATTGCAGGGTAGAGTGCAAACAATATATCCGTGAAACTTTAGTAACACTAAAAAGCACAATTTCATGCAAATTCCATTGTTTTCTTTTGTTTAATTAGCACTATGTTGTACTATTTATTACTGTTTCACGGATTAACTGTTTGCACTCTATTGTTTACTGCTCCAAACTCATTCTCAAGTTTCCGGTTATTGTTTTATTGTCTTCATGGCTCAGGAACACTGCAACACCAAGAAATAACCATTTTGCCTCAGTTTACTCCCACGCCCCCAAAAAAATCCATTAGGCATTTTAGCCGTCTTCTTTTGTTCAGAACTCATTAGGAGGAAACTGGAATAAGAAAGAACATGCATCATTAAGCATTCCTCTGTACTACATACTAGTTTTCGATAATTCTGTTTTATTGTCGTCATGGCTCAGAAATCCTGCAACACCAAGAAATAGCCATTTTGGCTCAGTTTACTCCCACGCGCACCAAAAATCCACTGGGCATTTTACCCGTCTTTAAATTTGCTCAGAACTACTCATATTAGGAGAGGAAATTCGAATGAGAACGTTAATATTTTATAAAAGCACTATTATTAAAAGAAAACAATGGAATTCTGGTCTACTAAAGAGTATTAAGTTTAATATCTATCTATTTAAGGGGTTTAATGACTTCACTCGCTAAAACTTTCTACAACTTTCTTTTTTTTTTTTTTTTTTTTTCACTTTAGTTCACTAGTACTACTAGTAAAGTCGAGTACTGCTTTATCACGGATCATTTTAACTCAAATACCTCTTGAACGTCCTTTTGTTTTCTTTTGTTTAAGGGCTTTATCCTCTCATCGAGTGATCATGTTTTCACATTTATTAGGGTTAGTTAAGTGCTTTTAGAATTTAGAATTTGGGTACGTATGTTTGGGCTTTCGTGCAATTAATATTTCTAACCAAAATAAATAAACAAATAAATAAATTCATTCATTCATTCATTCATCCATTCATCCATCCATCCATTCATTCATTCATCCATCCATCCATTCATTCATTCATTCATTTATTTATTTATTTACTTATTTTAAATAAATAAATAAATAAATAAATAAAAAGGTAGATAGATAGATAGATAGATAGATAGATAGATAGATAGATAGATAGATAAATAAAGTGCATATATAGAAGCCCTAATTTTAACATTAATTTAAGGTGGCTCGACCCCCTCACGCTTGACCGCTACCTTCCACTTTTGGAACGCTAGTGCATAAACGTCTTTTATCCTATTGCAAATCTTTTTTGCACATAAGTCACATAAAGATTGAATTAATGTTTGATGCAGTTTTTAATGAGATCGGACGTCATAACACGTAATTATGATGAAATATTTGATTTCGTTTAGAAAATAATTTTAGCCTTGCAGAGCGTTCAACACTAGAATGCTTCGTACCACATAATTATATACTGGATGCCTCCATTTGTGGGGATTTTTGAAAAAATCTATCTAGCTAATAATGAGATATTTGAGATTATTTAAATATAGTGCATAATCTACTTCAAAACTAAACAATGGATTTCATACGGCCGAAATTAATATTTCAGAGCTATATATTCACAAAAGTCATTGCTCATTTAGTTTTACTCTGTATCTAGTTTTAAAAGGAACATTTTGAAGGTAGTCGACTTATGCGATTTTGTGAAAACGTATAGTGCAGAAGACGGGGTAAACATTTGATGCGCACTTTTCATCGCAGTTTTCTAGTCAATCTTACTAGATCTTCCATTATTCTAAAATTCGCTGATCATTTCTCTCAAAATTACGTCAGGATACAAATTTGAACTTAAACTAATATTACACGAAATTGCAAGACTATTGAATTCATTTAAAGCGATCTAAAGCGAACGAGAAATACAGAAAACATTGATCGTTTCCCAACGATTTGATGCTCTGGGAATTCTATCGTTTGCTAATGATCATAACACCAAATTCTTTCGCACCATGCACGGTCTCATCTCGCTTGGCTGCTTTTCATTATATTTTATTGTTCATGATAAATTGTCACACTGTATACGTTATTCGTTTTTGAGAGCAAATGGCGTGAGTAAATGAAGGACATTCATGGCGCAGCCATATTCTACCAAAGGTCAAGCAGAAAACATCTCATTACTTGTAAGGCCTTTTTTTGTAAGGCATTTTTTGGCCCAGACTCAATCAACAACTTACTAGTATACAGAAGTTTATTACATGAAATCATTTTATCATTTGCTTTGCAGGCCAATGGAAATACAATCTCAAGAGTAGGACACGTAAGCTTTTGTTTTAGTAGATACCGTTAATTAGAAACACCATAAATTTGGTGTCTATAATAACAAGAGTCCATTATAAGAGTGGGGAATATTCAATAAGTAAATTTTATATATTTTTTTCATTTATGGATGTTAATTCTTATTTTTCTTTTCTTTGTAGCATGCTCGATTAGCAAACAACATCGCCCAAAGTGTGAGGCAGCAATTTGTGAGACCTCAACCTTTGGGTGATCTTATAGTACCTACAAGATCATCACAAAATAGGAGAAGAGGGAGAGGCCAGGACACAAAACTCCTCTCCCTCTAGAAGAGAGCAGCACTATATCTTTGATGCGGTTGTGCTAAACCAAAATGTAAACTCCGTCCCAAGAGGGAATAGCAGACAAAGTCTTGCTTCTTCTGGGCTGTTGAAACAAATGGTTCTATATAGAACTTAAGGTGAATTTGATTAACCATATTAACTGGACGGTTGAATATTACTGACGTAAGGAGCATCGCGCGGTCGCGTTGTTGTTGGTATAGTTTCAAACAGAGTCAAGTACGGAACGGCCGTTAAAGAAGTAACGCTCGTAGGCTATTCAAAACCGTTTGACCTTTGGAATGGAAAACGTCTGCACTATAACAGCGAACGAAGACAACGAAGGAACACGGACACAAGATAAGTAAACGAGTATATAACGTTAATTTAATTCAAATAATCGAAAGGGTAAAAAACCTATAGAAATCCAACCACATTCGGTGTCCTAGTGCCCTTGCCTTGAGTTGCCTGCGCAGGAGGCTATTACGTCACAATCAATCAAATCTATACTAGTTTCAGAAGCTGATTACACAGGTAATCCACAAAATCGGTTACGACATTCAGTTCACGGTAAGATCGTCTCCACGGTTGCCAGACTTATAATTGGTGGTTTAAATTCGCAATGCGAAATGTGTTTGTTAGTTTGGTCATATAATAGGTCTTCGAGAAGGAAGGCTGCTTTATTTGTAAACGAAATGCAGCTCTCGGAACCGATCAGCCGTCCATGAGGTGGATGGACGGGTCAGGCACCCAGTCTAAAGTATTCTGCAAACAATGATTGCCAAACCGAAGGACGAAAAACTACCCTCATGTAAAGCATTCCATGCCTTCTTAAT